>NC_057799.1:93248237-93434432 GCF_018294505.1 Triticum aestivum
GGAGACGAGGACGACGGGGCGGCGGGGCATCGGGGCGGCGGGGCGTCGGGGCGGAGACGAGGACGACGGGGCGGCGTCGAGGCGGCGGGGCAGCGGCGTCGGGAGAGGAGAGGGGAAGGGGATCGATCGAGGGCGAGGGAGAGGGAGAGAGAGGGGATAGGTTTGGGCCGGGCCGGGGATAGGAGAGGGGAAGGGGATCGAGGGCCGGGCGAGGGCACAATACTAATGGCGCACCACCCCTCGGTGCGCCATAAGTACATCCACACTAATGGCGCACCCCACCCTGGTGCGCCATTAGTATTTTTTTTTGATTTCTGCTCGAGCCACCAGCTTATCTTCCACTTGACCTGATCCACACCAAGTTCCCTCTACTAGCTCGACTGGTCAGCAGCCTGTTCTCACACCAGGAGGTCCTGGGTTCAATTCCCAGGCTCCACAATTTTTTTTATGCATTTAAAATGCTGTTTCATATTTATTTGTGTTTAAATATGTTCAAACTTGTGTAAATCATAACAGTAATATTTTTTTATAAGACAGTAATAATTTTTTAAAAAATATCATCAAACAGTAATGCCGGTGGAGCGGGGGAGGGTGCGCGGGGTGCGGGGGGCCAGTGGACCGGGGGGTGCTCGGCGGCGAGGGGGACCGGATCTGGCGAGGTGGGATAGCGATCGAGATGGAGGGGGATCGAGATCGAGTGTCCATGAAATTTAAAAATATTCATGATAGTTCAAAAAGTGCCCATGAAATACAATCGAGAAATGAAGGCTACGATTTAAATACAATCGATCTTAGCTAGCTATCTGTTCACAATCTTCTTGCCCTTCTTTTTCGCAAATGGAGTTCTTCTGTGGAACGGACGTCCTTTAGGTAGGGTGGTCCTGCTTCTTCTTGTGGTGTATGCTGCTACTTCATCATCGTCGTCATGTTCGATTCTCGGGTCGCCGGACTTGTCGAAGTCTTGCTCATTGGCTACTCCATCCATTCCGATGATCTTCCTCTTGCCTCTCCTCATGACAACACGACTGGGCTTTGACGGGTCGGTAATGAAGAAGCATTGGTCCACTTGGGAAGCCAGTACCCATGGCTCATTTTTCGCGGTGACGTTTGCGCCTGCGGTCTTGGATTTGGCTTCGGGTATAACCATGGTGGTGAAATACCGGTCTTCTTTTAGGACGCTCTTGGCCCATCTGACACGGAACATCGGGACCTTCTCTCCAGCGTAGCTCAGCTCCCAGATCTCCTCGATCCTTCCGTAGTATCTGTCCTTGTCGTTACCGGTGTAGGATTCCATCGTTACCCCGGAGTTCTGATAACCATCGCTCTTCATGTCCTTGGCCTCGGTGTAGAATGTGTAGCCGTTGATATCGTACGCCTCATAGGTCATCAGGTTGTGCTCGGCGCCCTGTGACAAGGCGAATATGAGTTGTTCTTCCGCGGAAGAATCCTCATGTAAAGGGTACGAGAGAAGCTTCTGCTTGAACCAACGTGTGAAACATGAGTTGTGCTCTTTGAGTATATCTCCGTCTGTCCTCTGTTTCACCATCGAATAGATCCTTGTGTTTTCTCCATGGGTCATCGTCGCAAAGCCACCTTCGATGTCCCATGAACACGGTTTTCGAAGACCCGGGATCTCTATCTAGCTGGCGATACGTTGTGTCATCCATGCACCTGACGCATCCAGAAAATCCGTGGACCACCTGCCCCGCGACATATCCGTAACCGAGATAGTCGTGCACCGTCGTGAGCAGCGCGGCTCTCATAGGGAAATATTCTTTCTCTGCGGCGTCCCACGTATTGGCTGGCGTTTTCCACAGCGTGTCAAGCTCCTCTTTCAGCAGCCCCAGATACAGATTGATGTCGTTCCCTGGTTGTTTCGGTCCTTCAATTAGCATACTCATGTGAATGTACTTCCTCTTCATGCACAACCAGGGGGGAAGGTTGTACATCCACACAAACACAGGCCAGGTGCTATGTGTGCTTCTCTGGCTGCCAAACGGATTGACTCCATCGGTGCTCGCGCCTAGCACGATGTTCCTTGGATCGTTCCCAAATTCTAGGTCTTCGAAGTTCAACGCTTGCCACTGGCTCGCATCCTTAGGGTGACTCAGCATCTTGTCTTTTTTATCTATCTCCGGATCATTTGCGTCATCTTCTCGCTTCTTCTCCTCCCTATCCGCGTGCCAACGCAGGAGCTTTGCTACCTTAGGGTCCGCGAAATACCGCTGCAGACGAGGAGTGATCGGAAAGTACCACACCACTTTTCGAGGAGCTTTCTTCCTCTTCTTGTATCGAGTGACGCCGCACACCGGACATATGGTAGACTCCGCGTGCTCGTCCCGATAAATGATGCAATTGTTCATGCACACATGGTATTTCACGTGCGGTAAATCCAAAGGACACACGATTTTCTTCGCCTCCTCCAAACTGGTCGGGCACTTGTTCCCCTTGGGAAGACGTTCGTGCCAGAATGACATGTTCTCGTCGAAGCATGCGTCGGTCATTTTGTGTTTTACCTTCATCTCCAGAGCCATGAGCGTTACTTTCAGGCGGGTATCCTCGGGCCTGCATCCTTCATACAATGGAGTAACCGCGTCTAACTCAAGTTGATCCATCTTGGCTTTCTCTCGGGCGGCAGCTCTTGGGTTATCCGTCTGCTTGAGAAGCAGCTCTTGAATATGAGGGTCCTGCACCCAGCCCATCGATGGTCCAGCGTCGTCTGCTCCGCCGGCATCATCATCTTCATGATCATGCCCGTCGTCTGCTCCGGCATCTTCCTCATCATCATGTCCTGCATCTTCTACATGATGACTGTGTACAGCATCACCGTCGTGATCATCTCCTGGGGATTCTTCGTCTTCTCGCCCGCCCGAGCCGCGGTGGTTGTCTTGCTGCCCTTCCTCATTTCTTGCCCGGCCCCCATGGACGACTTCGTAGTCATCTTCATCACCTTGCCACCGATAGCCATCCATGAAACCACGCAAGAGCAGGTGGTCCCGCACCTGCCAGGATTCCGGGTCTGCAATAAGGCTCTTCAGCTTGCATCTTCGACACGGACATCTTATCTCCGTCTCGTTCTTTTCAAGCATCTCGGCCTTCGCGGACCTCAAAAACCTATTCACGATGCCTTCGGTCATCATGCGGACCATGGTCGCCTGCGGGGTAGAGCAAAACGATATTTTAGAACCAAGAAAAAAATTTGGCATGACTTTCCCTAAAAATAGGACCAAAAAGAATGCTTAATGCCAAAATTCTCGCCGAAACAGAAATGAATCAACATTCCGGCAAAATATTGGCAACTATCGCATTTCAAATACCGGTACACCTCCAAACACAAACACATATGCAACACCACAAACATATGCAACACCACGAACATACATAGATCTAGCTAGGCCATAAAAAGTGCATGTGCACATTGTTGTAGGGAGAACAACATAAATATAGCTTCCCCCCTTACTTACCTATCAAAACAAGGTAATTTAACCACTTAAATTGAATGAATCTATGGTGGAAATGAGGTGGAAAAGAGGAGGCACCCGAGACAAGGAGGAGGTGGAGAGAATGAAGTGGGGAGAAAGTGAGTGTGGGTAGGACAGGCTGTCCAAAATATCTTGTTGCTGCCCACTTACTAATGGCGCACCAACTCTGGATGCGCCATTAGTAATCCAGGTTACTAATGGCGCACCTCCTGCTGGTGCGCCATTAGTATGTTTGGACAGACGCACTAGTTAAAAAAAAGACTTTTTATACTAATGGCGCACCCTGGGCCAGGTGCGCCATTACTAGTTACAACTAGTAATGGCGCACCGTGGGCAGGATGCGCCATTAGTATGTTTGGACAGGCGCACTAGTTAAAAAAAATTGATACTAATGGCGTACCCTGGTCCAGGTGCGCCATTAGTAGTTTCAACTACTAATGGCGCACTGTCTCTGGATGCGCCATTAGTATGTTTGGACAGGCGCACTAGTTAAAAAAAATTTGATACTAATGGCGCACCCTAGGCCAGGTGCGCCATTAGTAGTTTCAACTACTAATGGCGCACCGCGTCTGGATGCGCCATTAGTATGTTTGGACAGGCGCACTAGTTAAAAAAAATGATACTAATGGCGCACCCCGGGCCAGGTGCGCCATTAGTAGTTTCATCTCTAATGGCGTATCAGAAGGTGGTGCGCCATTAATATATACTAATGGCGCACGGCTTGTCTGGTGCGCCATTAGTGTCAATCCTATCTATAGCCCTTTTCTAGTAGTGGCATATGCAGATATGGCCTCGGAACACGGAGACCGAAAGGTCGAGCATGAATCATATAGTAGATATGATCAACATAGTGATGTTCACCATTGAAACTACTCCATCTCACGTGATGATCGGACATGGTTTAGTTGATATGGATCACGTGATCACTTAGAGGATTAGAGGGATGTCTATCTAAGTGGGAGTTCTTAAGTAATATGATTAATTGAACTTAAATTTATCATGAACTTAGTCCTGGTAGTATTTTGCAAATTATGTTGTAGATCAATAGCTCGCGTTGTTGCTTCCCTGTGTTTATTTTTGATATGTTCCTAGAGAAAAATTATGTTGAAAGATGTTAGTAGCAAAGATGCGGATTGGATCCGTGATCTGAGGATTATCCTCATTGCTGCACAGAAAAATTATGTCCTTGATGCACCGCTAGGTGACAGACCTATTGCAGGAGCAGATGCAGACGTTATGAACGTTTGGCTAGCTCAAAATGATGACTACTTGATAGTTTAGTGCACCATGCTTAACGGCTTAGAATCGGGACTTCAAAGACGTTTTGAACGTCATGGACCATATGAGATGTTCCAGGAGTTGAAGTTAATATTTCAAGCAAATACCCGAGTTGAGAGATATGAAGTCTCCAACAAGTTCTATAGCTAAAAGATGGAGGAGAATAGCTCAAGCAGTGAGCATGTGCTCAGATTGTCTTGGTACTACAATCGCTTGAATCAAGTGGGAGTTAATCTTCCAGATAAAATAGTGATTGACAGAATTCTCTAGTCACCATCACCAAGTTAGTAGAACTTCGTGATGAACTATAGTATGCAAGGGATGACGAAAGTAATTCCCAAGCTCTTCGTGATGCTGAAATCGACGAAGGTAGAAATCAAGAAAAACATCAAGTGTTGATGGTTGTCGAGACCACTAGTTTCAAGAAAAGGGCAAAGGGAAGAAGGGGAACTTCAAGAAGAACGGCAAGCAAGTTGCTGCTCAAGTGAAGAAGCCTAAGTCTGGTCCTAAGCCTGAGACTAAGTGCTTCTACTGCAAAGGGACTGGTCACTGGAAGCGGAACTACCCCAACTATTTGGTGGATAAGAAGGATGGCAAAGTGAACAAAGGTATATTGGATATACATGTTATTGATGTGTACTTTACTAGTGTTTATAGCAACCCCTCGGTATTTGATACTGGTTCAGTTGCTAAGAGTAGTAACTCGAAACGGGAGTTGCAGAATAAACAGAGACTAGTAAAAGGCGAGGTGACGATGTGTGTTGGAAGTAGTTCCAAGATTGATATGATCATCATCGCACACTCCCTATACTTTCGGGATTAGTGTTGAACCTAAATAAGTGTTATTTGGTGTTTGCGTTGAGCATGAATATGATTTGATCATGTTTATTGCAATACGGTTATTCATTTAAGTTAGAGAATAATTGTTGTTCTGTTTACATGAATAAAACCTTATACGGTTACACACCCAACGAAAATGGTTTGTTGGATCTTGATCGTAGTGATACACATATTCATAATAATGAAGCCAAAAGATGCAAAGTTAATAATGATAGTGCAACTTACTTGTGGCACTGCCGTTTAGGTCATATTGGTGTAAAGCGCATGAAGAAACTCCATACTGATGGGATTTTGGAATCACTTGATTATGAATCACTTGATGCTTGCGAACCGTGCCTCATGGGCAAGATGACTAAAACGCCGTTCTCCGGAACTATGGAGAGAGCAACAGATTTGTTGGAAATCATACATACAGATGTATGTGGTCCGATGAATATTGAGGCTCGTAGCAGGTATCATTATTTTCTGACCTTCACAGATGATTTGAGCAGATATGGGTATATCTACATAATGAAACAGAAGTCTGAAACATTTGAAAAGTTCATATAATTTCAGAGTGAAGTGGAAAATCATCGTAACAAGAAAATAAAGTTTCTACGATCTGATCGTGGAGAAGAGTATTTGAGTTACGAGTTTGGCCTTCAGTTAAAACAATGTGAAATTGTTTCACTACTCACGCCACCTGGAACACCACGGTGTAATGGTGTGTCCGAACATCGTAACCGTAGTTTATTAGATATGGTGCGATATATGATGTCTCTTACCGATCTACCACTATCGTTTTGGGGTTATGCATTAGAGACAGCTTCATTCACGTTAAATAGGGTACCATCTAAATCCGTTGAGACGACATCTTATGAACTGTGGTTTGGCAAGAAACCAAAGTTGTCGTTTCTTAAAGTTTGGGATTGCGATGCTTATGTGAAAAGGTTTCATCCTGATAAGCTCAAACCCAAATCAGAGAAATGTGTCTTCATAGGATACCCAAAGGAGACAGTTGGGTACACCTTCTATCACAGATCCAAAAGCAAGACATTCGTTGCTAAGTATGGATCCTTTATAGAGAAGGAGTTTCTCTCGAAAGAAGTGAGTGGGAGGAAAGTAGAGCTTGATGAGGTAATTGTACCTGCTCCCTTATTGGAAAGTAGTTCATCACTGAAATCAGTTCCAGTGATGTTTACACCAATTAGTGAGGAAGTTAATGATGATGATCATGAAGCTTCGGATCAATTTACTACCGAACCTCGTAGGTCAACCAGAGTGAGATCCGCACCAGAGTGGTACGGTAATTCAGTTCTGGAGGTCATGTTACTTGACCATGACGAACCTACGAACTATGAAGAAGCGATGGTGAGCCCAGATTCCGCAAAATGGCTTGAGGCCATGAAATCTGAGATGGCATCCATGTATGAGAACAAAGTGTGGACTTTGGTTGACTTGCCCGGTGATCGGCAAGCCATAGAAAATAAATGGATCTTCAAGAGGAAGACGGACGTTGATAGTAGTGTTACTATCTACAAAGCTAGACTTGTCGGAAAAAGGTTTTTGACAAAGTTCAAAGTGTTGAATACGATGAGATTTTCTCACTCGCAGCGATGCTTAAGTCTGTCCGAATCATGTTAACAATTGCCACATTTTATGAAATCTGGCAAATGGATAAACAAAACTGCATTCCTTAATGGATTTATTAAAGAAGAGTTGTATATGATGCAACCAGAAGGTTTTGTCAATCCTAAAGGTGCTAACAAAATATGCAAGCTCCAGCGATCCATCTATGGACTGGTGCAAGCATCTCGGAGTTGGAATATACGCTTTGATAAGTTGATCAAAGGATATAGTTTTATACAGACTTGCGGTGAAGCCTGTATTTACAAGAAAGTGAGTGGGAGCACTACAACATTTCTGATAAGTATATGTGAATGACATATTGTTGATCGGAAATAATGTAGAATTATTCTGCAAAGCATAAAGGAGTGTTTGAAAGGAGTTTTTCAAAGAAAGACCTTGGTGAAGCTGCTTACATATTGAGCATCAAGATCTATAGAGATAGATCAAAACGCTTGATAAGTTTTTTCAATGAGTACATACCTTGACAATATTTTGAAGTAGTTCAAAATGGAACAGTCAAAGAAAGAGTTCTTGCCTGTGTTACAAGGTGTGAAATTGAGTAAGACTCAGAACCCGACCACGGAAGAAGATAGAAAGAGAATGAAAGTCATTCCCTATGCCTCAGCCATAGGTTCTACAAAGTATGCCATGCTGTGTACCAGATCTATTGTATACCCTACCACTGAGTTTGGCAAGGGAGTACAATAGTGATCTAGGAGTAGATCACTGGACAGCGGTCAAAATTATCCTTAGTGGAATAAGGATATGTTTCTCGATTATGGAAGTGACAAAAGGTTCGTCGTAAAGGGTTACGTCGATGCAAGTTTTTGACACTAATCTAGATGACTCTAAGTCTCGGTCTAGATACATATTGAAAGTGGGAGCAATTAGCTAGAGTAGCTCCGTGCAGAGCATTGTAGACATAGAAATTTGCAAAATACTTACGGATCTGAATGTGACAGACCCGTTGACTGAAATTATCTCACAAGCAAAACATGATCACACCTTAGTACTCTTTGGGTGTTAATCACATAGCAATGTGAACTAGATTACTGAATCTAGTAAACCCTCTGGGTGTTGGTCACATGACGATGTGAACTATGGGTGTTAATCACATGGTGATGTGAATTATTGGTGTTAAATCACATGGCGATGTGAACTAGATTATTGACTCTAGTGCAAGTGGGAGACTGAAGGAAATATGCCCTAGAGGCAATAATAAAGTTATTATTTATTTCCTTATATCATGATAAATGTTTATTATTCATGCTAGAATTGTATTAACCGGAAACATAATACTTGTGTGAATACATAGACAAACAGAGTGTCACTAGTATGCCTCTACTTGACTAGCTCGTTGATCAAAGATGGTTATGTTTCCTAGCCATAGACATGAGTTGTCATTTGACTAACGGGATCACATCATTAGGAGAATGATGTGATTGACTTGACCCATTCCGTTAGCTTAGCACTCGATCGTTTAGTATGTTGCTATTGCTTTCTTCATGACTTATACATGTTCCTATGACTATGAGATTATGCAACTCCCGTTTACCGGAGGAACACTTTATGTGCTACCAAACGTCACAACGTAACTGGGTGATTATAAACGTGCTCTACAGGTGTCTCCGAAGGTACTTGTTGGGTTGGCGTATTTCGAGATTAGGATTTGTCACTCCGATTGTCGGAGAGGTATCTCTGGGCCCACTCAGTAATACACATCACTATAAGCCTTGCAAGCATTGTAACTAATGAGTTAGTTGCGGGATGATGTATTACGGAACGACTAAAGAGACTTGCCGGTAACGAGATTGAACTAGGTATTGAGATACCGACGATCGAATCTCGGGCAAGTAACATACCGATGACAAAAGGAACAACGTATGTTGTTATGCGGTCTGATCGATAAAGATCTTCGTAGAATATGTGGGAGCCAATATGAGCATCCAGGTTCCGCTATTGGTTATTGACCGGAGAGGTGTCTCGGTCATGTCTACATAGTTCTCGAACCCATAGGGTCCGCACGCTTAACGTTACGATGACGGTTATATTATGAGTTTATGTGTTTTGATGTACCGAAGGAGTTCGGAGTCCCGGATGAGATCGGGGACATGACGAGGAGTCTCAAAATGGCCGAGACGTAAAGATCGATATATTGGACGACTATATTCGGACTTGGGAAAGGTTCCGAGTGATTCGGGTATTTTTCGGAGTACCGGAGAGTTACGGGAATTCGTATTGGGCCTTAATGGGCCATACGGGAAAGGAGAGAAAGGCCCCAAAGGGTGGCCGCACCCCTCCCCTTGGTCTAGTCCGAATTGGACTAGGGAGGGGGCGCCCCCTTCCTTATTTCTCCTTCTCCCTTCCCTTTTCCTACTCCAACAAGGAAAGGAGGAGTCCTACTCCCGGTGGGAGTAGGACTCCCCCCTTGGCGTGGCCTCCTCCTAGGCCGGCCGCCTCCCCCCTTGCTCCTTTATATACGGGGGCAGGGGGCACCCCATAGACACAACAATTGATCATTGATCTCCATATTACACCTCGATAATATCGTAGCGGTGCTTAGGCGAAGCCCTGCGTCGGTAGAACATCATCATCGTCACCACGCCGTCGTGCTGACAAAACTCTCCCTCAACACTCGGCTGGATCGGAGTTCGAGGGACGTCATCGAGCTGAACGTGTGCTCAACTCGGAGGTGCCGTGCATTCGGTACTTGATCGGTCGAATCGTGAAGACGTACGACTACATCAACCGCGTTGTGTTAACGCTTCCGCTTTCGGTCTACGAGGGTACGTGGACAACACTCTCCCCTCTCGTTGCTATGCATCACCATGATCTTGCGTGTGCGTAGGAATTTTTTTGAAATTACTACGTTCCCCAACAAATTCTTATATGCATGATTTGATATCTTTGCAAATCTCTTTGAATTATTGGTTTAGTTTGGCCTACTAGATTGATCTTTCTTGCAATGGGAGAAGTGCTTAGCTTTGGGTTCAATCTTGCGGTGTCCTTTCCCAGTGACATTAGGGGCAGCAAGGCACGTATTATATTGTTACCATTGAGGATAAAAAGATGGGGTTTATGTCGTATTGCTTGAGTTTATCCCTCTACATCATGTCATCTTGCTTAATGCGTTACTCTGTTCTTATGAACTGATGCATGCTGGATAGCGGTCGATGTGTGGAGTAATAGTAGTAGATGCAGAATCGTTTCGATCTACTTGACACGGACGTGATGCCTATATTCATGATCATTGCCTTAGATATCTTCATAACTATGCGCTTTTCTATCAATTGCTCGGCAGTAATTTGTTCACCCACCATAATACATGCTATCTTGAGAGAAGCCACTAGTGAAACATATGGCCCCCGGGTCTCTTTCTTAATATATTGCATCTCTTTTATTTACATGGCATCTCGTTTACTATTTTGCAATCTTTACATTCCAATCTATAAAACAAAAATACCAAAAATATTTACTTTACTATCTTTATTAGATCTCACTTTTGCGAGTGACCGTGAAGGGATTGACAACCCCTTTATCGCGTTGGTTGCAAGGTTCTTGATTGTTTGTGCAGGTACTAGGTGACTTGTGCGTTGTCTCCTACTAGGTTGATACCTTGGTTCTCAAAACTGAGGAAAATACTTATGCTACTTTGCTGCATCACCCTTTCCTCTTCAAGGGAAAACCAATGCATGCTCAAGAGGTAGCAACTGCCGCCTCGCCTTGGCCCCTTCCCCAAGCCGCAGTGATTCGTCTCCAACGTATCTCTAATTTTTTATTGTTCCATGCTATATTATATTCTGTTTTGGACATTATTGGGCTTTATTATACACTTTTATATTATTTTTGGGACTAACCTATTAACCGGAGGCCCAGCCCAGAATTGTTGTTTTTTGCCTATTTCAGAGTTTTGTAGAAAAAGAATATCAAACGGAGTCCAAACGGAATGAAACCTTCGGGAACGTGATTTTCGGAATGAACGTGATCCAGAGGACTTGGACCCTACGTCAAGACATCAACCAGGAGGGCACGAGGTAGGGGGGCGCTCCTACCCCCCAGGGCGCGCCCTCCACCCTCGTGGGCCCCCTGTTGCTCCACCGACGTACTCCTTCCTCCTATATATACCTATGTACCCCCAAACTACCAGACACGAAACCAAAAACCTAATTCCACCGCTGCAACCTTCTGTACCCGTGAGATCCCATCTTGGGGCATGTTCCGGAGCTCCGCCGGAGGGGGCATCGATCACGGAGGGCTTCTACATCAACACCATAGCCCCTCCGATGAAGTGTGAGTAGTTTACCTCAGACCTTCGGGTCCATATTTATTAGCTAGATGGTTTCTTCTCTCTTTTTGGATCTCAATACAATGTTCTCCCCCTCTCTCGTGGAGATCTATTCGATGTAATCTTCTTTTGCGGTGTGTTTTTTGAGACCGATGAATTGTGGGTTTATGATCAAGTTTATCTATGAACAATATTTGAATCTTCTCTGAATTCTTTTATGTATGATTGGTTATCTTTGCAAGTCTCTTCGAATTATCAGTTTGGTTTGGCCTACTAGATTGATCTTTCTTGCAATGGGAGAAGTGCTTAGCTTTGGGTTCAATCTTGCGGTGTCCTTTCCCAGTGACATTAGGGGCAGCAAGGCACGTATTGTATTGTTGCCATCGAGGATAACAAGATGGGGTTTATATCATATTGCATGATTTTATCCCTTTACATCATGTCATCTTGCTTAAAGCGTTACTCTGTTCTTATGAACTTAATACTCTAGATGCATGTTGGATAGCGGTCGATGTGTGGAGTAATAGTAGTAGATGCAGGTAGGAGTCGGTCTACTTGTCTCGGATGTGATGCCTATATACATGATCATACCTAGATATTCTCATAACTACGCTCAGTTCTGTCAATTGCTCAACAGTAATTTGTTCACCCACTGTAAATACTTATGCTCTTGAGAGAAGCCACTAGTGAAACCTATGGCCCCCGGGTCTATTTTCCATCATATTAATCTCCCGACAACAAGCTATTTCTAGTGCCGTTTTTATTTTGTTTTCTTTACTTTGCATCTTTATTATAAAAATACCAAAAATATTATCTTACCATATCTATCAGATCTCACTCTCGTAAGTGACCGTGTAGGGATTGACAACCCCTTATCGCGTTGGTTGCGAGGATTTATTTGTTTGTGTAGGTGCGAGGGACTCATGCGTGGCCTCCTACTTGATTGATACCTTGGTTCTCAAAAATTGAGGGAAATATTATGCTACTTTGCTGCATCACCCTTTCCTCTTCAAGGGAAAACCAACGCAGTGCTCAAGAGGTAGCAAGAAGGATTTCTGGCGCCGTTGCCGGGGAGTCTACGCAAAAGTCAACATACCAAGTACCCATCACAAACCCTTATCTCCCGCATTACATTATTTGCCATTTGCCTCTCGTTTTCCTCTCCCCCACTTCACCCTTGCCGTTTTATTCGCCTTCTCTCTTTTCCATTCACCTTTTTTTCCGCTTGCTTCTTGTTTGCTCGTGTGTTGGATTGCTTGCTTGTCACGATGGCTCAAGATAATACCAAATTGTATGACTTTACCAATACCAACAGTAATGATTTCCTTAGCACTCCGATTTCTCCTCTTACCAATACTGAATCTTGTGAAATGAATGCTGCTTTGTTGAATCTTGTCATGAAAGATCAATTCGCTGGCCTTCCTAGTGAAGATGCCGCTACTCATCTAAATAGCTTCGTTGATTTGTGTGATATGCAAAAGAAGAAAGATGTGGACAATGATATTGTTAAATTGCAGCTATTTCCTTTTTCTCTTAGAGATCGCGCTAAAGCTTGGTTTTCATCTTTGCCTAAAAATAGTATTGATTCTTGGAATAACTGCAAAGATGCTTTTATCTCTAAGTATTTTCCTCCCGCTAAGATCATCTCCCTTAGAAACGATATTATGAATTTTAAGCAACTTGATCATGAACATGTTGCACAAGCTTGGGAGAGGATGAAATTAATGATACGTAATTGCCCTACGCATGGTTTGAATTTGTGGATGATTATACAAAAATTTTATGCCGGATTGAATTTTGCTTCTAGAAATCTTTTAGATTCGGCCGCGGGAGGCACTTTTATGGAAATCACTTTAGGAGAAGCTACTAAACTCCTAGATAATATTATGGTTAATTATTCTCAATGGCACACTGAAAGATCTACTAAAAAGTGCATGCGATAGAAGAAATTAATGTTTTGAGTGGAAAGATGGATGAACTTATGAAATTATTTGCTACTAAGAGTGTTTCTTCTGATCCTAATGATATGCCTTTGTCTACTTTGATTGAGAATAATAATGAACCTATGGATGTGAATTTTGTTGGTAGGAATAATTTTGGTAACAACGCGTATATAGGAAACTTTAATCCTAGGCCTTATCCTAGTAATTCCTCTAATAATTATGGTAATTCCTACAACAATTCTTATGGAAACTTTAATAAGATGCCTTTTGAATTTGAGACTAGTGTTAAGGAATTTATGAATTCGCAAAAGTATTTCAATGCTTTGCTTGAAGAAAAATTGCTTAAAGTGGATGAATTGGCTAGGAACATTGATAGAATTTCTCTTGATGTTGATTCTTTAAAACTTAGATCTATTCCTCCTAAGCATGATATCAATGAGTCTCTCAAATCCATGAGAATTTCCATTGATGAGTGCAAAGAAAGAACCGCTAGGATGCGTGCTAAGAAAGATTGCTTTGTGAAAGCGTGTTCTTCAAATCTCTATGAAAATAAAGATGAAGATCTAAAAGTTATTGATGTGTCCCCTATTAAATCTTTGTTTTGCAATATGAATCTTGATAATGATGGGACTGAATGTGATCCACCTTTACCTAGAAGGCGTTCCAAAAATTCGGAGTTTCTAGATCTTGATGCTAAAATTGATAAAAGTGGGATTGAAGATATCAAAACATTAGATAATAATGAACCCACTATTTTGGATTTGAAGGAATTTAATTTTGATAATTGCTCTTTAATAGATTGTATTTCCTTGTTGCAATCCGTGCTAAATTCTCCTCATGCTTATAGTCAAAATAAAGCCTTTACCAAACATATCGTTGATGCTTTGATGCAATCTTATGAAGAAAAACGTGAGTTGGAAGTTTCTGTCCCTAGAAAACTTTATGATGAATGGGAACCTACTATTAAAATTAAAATTAAAGATCATGAATGCTATGCTTTGTGTGATTTGGGTGCTAGTGTTTCCACGATTCCAAAAAAATTGTGCGATTTGCTAGGTTTCCGTGATTTTGATGATAGCTCTCTAAACTTGCACCTTGCGGATTCCACTATTAAGAAACCTATGGGAAGAATTAATGATGTTCTTCTTATTGCAAATAGGAACTATGTGCCCGTAGACTTTATTGTTCTTGACATAGATTGCAATCCTTCATGTCCTATTATTCTTGGTAGACCTTTCCTTAGAACGATTGGTGCAATTATTGATATGAAGGAAGGGAATATTAAATTCCAATTTCCGTTGAGGAAAGGCATGGAACACTTCCCTAGAAAGAAAATAAAATTACCTTATGAATCTATTATGAGAGCCACTTACGGATTGCCTACCAAAGATGGCAATACCTAGATCTATCCTTGCTTTTATGCCTAGCTAGGGGCGTTAAACGATAGCGCTTGTTGGGAGGCAACCCAATTTTATTTTTAGTTTTTTGCTTTTTTCTTCTGCTTAGGAATAAATATTTGATCTAGCCTCTGGTTAGATGTGTTTTTATGTTTTAATTAGTGTTTGTGCCAAGTTAAACCTATAGGATCTTCTTGGATGATAGTTATTTGATCTTGCTGAAAATTGCAGAAACTTTCTGTTCACGAAAATAATTGTTAAAAATCACCAGAACGTGATAAAATATTGATTCAATTGCTGCTGATCAATAAACAAATTATCTAGGTCGTCCTATTTTGGCTGAATTTTTTGGAGTTCCATAAGTTTGCGTTAGTTACAGATTACTACAGACTGTTCTGTTTTTGACAGATTCTGTTTTTCGTGTGTTGTTTGCTTATTTTGATGAATCTATGGCTAGTAAAATAGTTTATAAACCATAGAGAAGTTGGAATACAATAGGTTTAACACCAATATAAATAAAGAATGAGTTCATTACAGTACCTTGAAGTGGTCTTTTGTTTTCTTTCGCTAACGGAGCTTACGAGATTTTCTGCTGAGTTTTGTGTCGTGAAGTTTTCAAGTTTTGGGTAAAAGATTTGATGGATTATGGAACAAGGAGTGGAAAGAGCCTAATATTGGGGATGCCCATGGCACCCCAAGATAATCTAAGGACACCTAAAAGCCAAAGCTTGGGGATGCCCCGGAAGGCATCCCCTCTTTCGTCTACTTCCATCGGTAACTTTACTTGGAGCTATATTTTTATTCACCACATGATATGTGTTTTGCTTGGAGCGTCTTGTATGATTTGAGTCTTTGCTTTTTAGTTTACCACAATCATCCTTGCTGTACACACCTTTTGAGAGAGAGACACATGATTCAGAAATTATTAGAATACTCTATGTGCTTCACTTATATCTTTTGAGTTATATAGTTTTTGCTCTAGTGCTTCACTTATATCTTTTAGAGCACGGCGGTGGTTTTGCTTTATAGAAACTATTGTTCTCTCATGCTTCACTTAGATTATTTTGAGAGTCCTACAAAACAGCATGGTAGTTTGCTTTAACAATAATAGGCATTCAAGATTAGTAAAGAAAAAAGAAAAATTCTTATGAGTGTGTTGAATACTATGAGAAGTTTGATGCTTGATAATTGTTTTGAGATATGAAGATGGTGATATTAGAGTCATGCTAGTTGAGTAGTTTTTAATTTGAAAAATACTTGTGTTAAAGTTTGTGATTCCCATAGCATGCACGTATGGTGAACCGTTATGTGATGAAGTCGGAGCATGATTTATTTATTGATTGTCTTCCTTATGAGTGGCGGTCGGGGACGAGCGATGGTCTTTTCCTACCAATCTATCCCCCTAGGAGCATGCGCGTAATACTTTGCTTTGATAACTTGTAGATTTTTGCAATAAGTATATGATTTCTTTATGACTAATGTTGAGTCCATGGATTATACGCACTTTTCTTCCTTCCACCATTGCTAGCCTCTCTAATACCGCGCACTTTTCGCCGGTATCATACACCCACCATATACTTTCCTCAAAACAGCCACCATACCTACCTATCATGGCATTTCCATAGCCATTCCGAGATATATTTCCATGCAACTTACCACCGTTCCGTTCACTATGACACGCTCCATCATTGTCATATTGCTTTGCATGATCATGTAGTTGACATTGTATTTGTGGCAAAGCCACCGTTCATAATTCTTTCATACATGTCACTCTTGATTCATTGCATATCCCGGTACACCGCCGGAGGCATTCACATAGAGTCATATTTTGTTCTAAGTATTGAGTTGTAATTGTTGAGTTGTAAGAAAATAAAAGTGTGATGATCATCATTTTTAGAGCATTGTCCCAAGTGAGGAAAGGATGATGGAGACTATGATTCCCCCACAAATCGGGATGAGACTCCGGACGAAAAAAAAGAGGCCACAAAAAAAAGGCCCAAATAAAAAAATATGAGAGGAAAAAAGAGAAGGGACAATGTTACTATCCTTTTACCACACTTGTGCTTCAAAGTAGCACCATGATCTTCATGATAGAGAGTCTCCTATGATATCACTTTCATATACTAGTGGGAATTTTCATTATAGAACTTGACTTGTATATTCCAATGATGGGCTTCCTCAAAATGCCCTAGGTCTTCATGAGCAAGCGAGTTGGATGCACACCCACTTAGTTTCTTTTGTTGAGCTTTCATATACTTATAGCTCTAGTGCATCCGTTGCATGGCAATCCCTACTCACTCACATTGATATCTATTGATGGGCATCTCCATAGCCCGTTGATACGCCTAGTTGATGTGAGACTATCTTCTCCTTTTTGTCTTCTCCACAACCACCATTCTATTCCACATATAGTGCTATGTCCATGGCTCACGCTCATGTGTTGCTTGGGAATGTCAAAAGTTTGAGAATGTCAAAAGTATGAAACAATTGCTTGGCTTGACATCGGGGTTGTGCATGATTTAAATATTTTGTGTGGTGAAGATAGAGCATAGCCAGACTATATGATTTTGTAGGGATAACTTTCTTTGGCCATGTTATTTTGAGAAGACATAATTGCTTAGTTAGTATGCTTGAAGTATTATTATTTTTATGTCAATATTAAACTTTTGTCTTGAATCTTTCGGATCTGAATATTCATACCACAATTGAGAAGAATTATATTGCAATTATGCCAAGTAGCATTCCACATCATTTTTTTTATTTACCTACTCGAGGACGAGCATGAATTAAGCTTGGGGATGCTTGATACGTCTCCAACGTATCTGAAAGAACATGCGGTGCCCCCATGTTTGGTTTTGGTAATTGATGACAATCTCTATGGACTAATGGTTGCCTTGAGTTATATTTGAAGGATTTGTCCATAGGCTTTTCTTGAAGTCCATGTGTTGGTTTCAAGGAGTTTATGTGGTGACCAAGGTGTTATTAAGGAATTATCCAAAGATTGGTCATGTGAGAGTAGAGCTTATTGCAAGCATGTCTTGAAGAAGAAGATTGTGTGATCATTCATGTTTACCTTCAAGACATCATCCAAATGAAGAGAGTTGGAAAGAGTCAAGGTTGATCAAGACTAAGTCAAGAGTGAATCAAGTTGATCAACACACAAAGCACACAAGATGTACCGAGAGGGATCAAGCGATCCCATGGTGTGGTAAGCATTGTCAATTACGCTTTGTGTACTAACCCATGATCTTCGTGAGAGTTCTTTGTGGGGTTAGGTTGTGGTGTGCAAGTTCAAGTGAAGCATCATGAAGAGATCAAATGCTTGAAGCTTGCCGTCCATTGTGGCGACAATGGACTTGTGAAGATGTTGCGGTGTGCAAGTTCAAGTGAAGCATCATGACGAGATCAAATGCTTGAAGCTTGCCGTCCATTGTGGTGACAATGGACTGGTGAAGATGTGCGGAAGAGTGGCTCACCCATAGTGGAGTATGGGGGAGCAATCAACTAGTCTTCATCGAGCCAACACAACCAAGAAAGGTGGTCCAACTTGTGGGAGTCAAGATCGTCATCATCTAGCTCAAGTGGACCATGTGCAAGGCAAAGGTTTGCTCTTGATAGGTTTTCTATTTTACCGGTCTCATGATGGTAGTTGGGAGACCGGGTTATAGGATCGATTGCCGTACTATCAAGGGGGGCTCTCGATGAGTAGCTTGATCGTATCGTTCATAGAGAGCTCAAACCATTGCATCCTTGCATCATCTTTGTTGGTTCTTGTTTGGTTCTTCTCTTTGTGAGTTTTGGAGCTTATGGTCATCTTGATGACAAGCTCGAGTTCATCGAAAACGGAGTTCACTCGCATCTTCTATGATGTTTTCGATGTTGGAGGTTATGCCGGTTCTTCTCGGTTGGAGGTTTCACTCCTCTATTTGTTGGCATACCTCCCCTGCCTCTTCTTACTATAACCAACAAGCTTGAGTTTGCTCAATTCGGAGCTCATATGCAGAAGTTATGGCAGTTTTGGTTTCCTAGCGGTAGTACCGCGGCCAGAGCGGCAGTACCGCTTATCACCCCAAGCGGTAGTACCGCTGTCCAAAGCGGTAGTACCGCCTATGGCCATAAGCGGTAGTACGGCTACGGTTCCGCGCTGGTACCGCCTCGATTTTGGGTCTTGCATTTTTCGTGTCGAGTTTTGCAGTAGTTGCACGGCAGTAAGGCACGGCAGTTCCGCCTATAAGCGGTAGTACCGCCCCGATGGGCAATAGTACCGCCTGTAAGCGGTAGTACCGCTCCGGTCGGGCGGTAGTACCGCTACTGCATTTTTGGTCCCGTGTTCTGCTCCTCCAGCGGTAGTACCGCTGGGGTGCGCGGTAGTACCGCTTATAAGCGGTACTACCGCCCCAAGGTTCATGTTTGGTTGCTCCTTTTCCCTGCTTCTTCCGCCAGAGCGGCAGTACCGCTCGTGTGTGGGCTGAGCACATAACGGTTGGATTTTTCCCCTTCTATAAAAGGGGGTCTTCTTCCCCAATGAACCTTATCTCTTGAGCTCGTGTTCTTCCCCCATTGTTGACCTTCTTCGAGCTTGCTAACTCTCAATCCCTCCATGGATTCTTGCTAGTTTTTGAGGGAAAAGAGAGAGGAGATCTAGATCCACATTTCCACCAATCACTTTCTCCTCTATGTAGGCGTTTGCACATCTAGATCCACGTGTGAGCTTACTATAACCAGCCGTGTAGGTCAGCATTTTGAATATGCCGGCAAGTCACAGAGAGAACAACAATAATAATGCTAACACTATATGCAATTTGGCCGCGGGGCTCTAAGTTTTATGTTTTTGCGAAAAAGCCAGTTTTTCCCTACAACAAAGGACTTGCTTGCAATTACTACGAAATGTTGGTTGTTATTGAGATGGTTCCGCCAACCAATGTCTCATTCCCATTTATTAAATAACCCCTCAATTAGTTTATTAAGTTCGGTGTTGAGATTTCCGAAACACTCCAATTCCAGAGGCTCATTTGTCCGTAACCGGGGACACGGCTAATCGATTAGGTTGTTACTCTGCAGAGTCTTGTGCACTTTACCCGCAAGAATCGTTCCCTCCTTTATGTCCTCGCACTGCCTGGTGTTTGAAGACGGGACAAACGAAACAGGGTCTTCCGTAGAGTTTCTCTGGGCACTGCCGGTGCCCATCCATGTCCTACCGTTCTTCTACATCTGCTCGCACCGTCCGTCTAGAGTCACGCCTAAGGTCAACCCAGCCAGAGCCCATAATGGCTTGCGGCTGCACATGTAAGCTTCCGGTCAAGGTGTATCCATCCGTCTCTTCGTGGCTGGGTGAAGCTTTCCGCAAGATGTCATGGCGCTTCTCCATGCATCCCGGCCATCCGCTGGTTTCTCCAGGGTGCCCGTCAACCGTCCTCCACCCAGTAGTGAATTTGAAGTCCATCTTGAGCTTGAAGTCATGGGGTTGTCATCATCTTGACTCTCACATCTCCCTTATGAATCTCTCAACCAACCCCGTCTATGAGCATAGCAAAATAAACTACATCGTCCCGGGCAATGGTAACAAGGGGAATTGGGTTCATCCTACCTCATGATACTACTCAAGAACATAACTTAAAATTCTCCTACTGCATGCATGGTGGGGAGGGATAATTCTAACGCAACAAAATCATAGGTATTGTAAAACATGATCAAATGACTTGCCTGGCTGACGGTCTTCGAAAGCTAGCGACTCGAAATAGCAGGCTTCGCACTCCGGAAATTCTATCGAAGCGAACAATAATCATATAAGCATACAAACATACAATCACTTACATAACATCATGCTAACATAAATCACACGAAAACAATCAAACCAAAACCAAAGAAAACTCGAAGAACTCCAAGCCAACAACTAGCAAGAAAAAAATTAAAAAAATTATTCTACTGTAAATAAAAGTTCATCCTCTGTAGCTACAGAAACTAATCTAAAATAAACTATAACATAGTAAAAATAAAATAATTTACTAACTAGAACAGTAGGAAAACAGTAGCTAGCTAAATAAACAAGAAAAACTTGATTTCGACTAAAACTATTTTTTTAATTTAATCTAAAATACCCAAACAAGTTCCTACTGCTAGGCATGGTCAAAACTAAGCAGTAGCAAAAAGAATCACTAAAAAAATAATCTAACTCAATTTATGGCAGAAAAACTAATCTGTCTAAAACTAATATAAAACTATTTCTAATAATTTAAACATGGCTAAACATATTTTCCACAGAAACTACAACAAATTTGCAAACTAACAAAGAAAGAAACAACTAAAAACAATAAACCTACTAAAAGAAATAGCAAAAACAAAAACAGAACTATTCTGGTAAAAACAGAAAATAAAACTAAAAGAAAAGGAAAACAGACGCGGCTAGTCTATCCATCACCTAGGCGTAAAATAACTAAGGTGCGCCCGCGGTTAACAGAAAGAGAAAAAAAACAAAACCAGCCGGTTCGATCTAACTGAACCGGCCACTAAACCGGCTTTTTTTTAAAACGTACCCCTTCACTCTTCTAATCTAAGCCGTACAAGCGAGATCCAACGGTGGAGGGGAGCTGGTGCTTACAGCGGACGGCGGTGACGGACGGAGACGCCGGCGGTGACTCGGGCGATGGTGGTGCAGCGGCTCCGGTCGTCGGGGAAGAAGGGGAAGTGGTCGGGGCAGTGCAGCGGAGCGAGGGTGTCGTCGGGGTGGTCTTGGTGGAGCTCGGGGGGCGACTGTGGCGATCGGGGCAACTGCGGCGGCTCCCTGGTGAGCTGCAGCTCCGGCGAGCGGCGGTCAAGCTCGGGGGCGACGGCTCCGGCGGTTCCTGGGCGACGAGAAGATGTCAGGGAGGTGCAAGATGAAGTGGCGGTGCGGGTGGAGTAGCTTGGATGGGCAGGGGGTGCTCACCGGTGGCAGAAACGGGGGCGAACCAAGGCGGCAGTGGCGAGATGCGTTCGGCGAGGGCGCGAGCTACGGGTGGAGTTGAGCTCAGGGTTTTAGGGGGATCGAGAGAGGAGGGACCTGGGTTTATATAGGGCATAAGCGTGGTCGAGGGGTCGACTCGGGATCGTGATCCCGTGGAACTCGGACGCGGCGGCGGCGGCGAACGCGCTCTGGCGCGATGTCGTGGGCGAGGGGAAAGAGAGAGGGCGGGCCCCGCGGGTCAGTGAGGGAGAAAGAGAGGGCGACGAACGGGCGACCGAAGCGAAGGCGGCTCGAGCGTCGGGCGCTGGGGCAGGCCGGCTTGGCCGTTGCTGGGTTGCGGCCTCGCTGGCTGGGCTGTCGGCCTGGCCAGCTCGGGGGCTTTTCCCTTTTTTTTGAATTACGACAGAGAGAGAAAACTAAAATAAGAGAAAACTATATTATTTTTATATAGGACATATATATACTAATAAACGCAGAAAAATAAATCCTACAACGTGAACATTTTTCAGAGGCGAAATAGAAACTTTATAAATTTTTTTTGGAAATTCAAATAAAACTCAAATTTGAATTCAAAACTTTTGGCATTAATTTCTTCTGACATTTTGGAGTGTCATGTTACCTCCTCTCATACTTTTGATTAAGTATTTGTCAGGGATATTTGAAGTAAATGTTCAAATGCCAAGTTGAATCCAGTTCAAACAAAACTCAAATGCCTCTGAAAATTTCCAAATGTCACTCAATTCAAACAAAATGCATAGATGCTTAAATAATAATTGTAAAACATCCCAAATTGAAAATTTGGGATGTTACAAGAAATCTTTTTGATTTTCGGCTTAAAAATGTTTTATCTCCTAAATAAAAAAGCAAATTAAAAATCCGTTTTCACCCTTAAATCTGTCTCGACGAGATCTTCAAAACTAGACCCCATGTTGATATGTTTCGACGAAATTTTTTTTGCCCAAAAGTTGCCATGATGTTTACACTGTAGTTGCCATAGTGCTTAAACTAAAGTTGTCATGTGGCAATTTTAGTTTATAGATCATGACAATTTTAGTTCTTTGATGATGGCAATTCTAGTACTTCGATCATGAAAATATTTTTTTGTATGAACCATGGCAATTTTAAGTACATGTATCGTGGCAATTTTAATTTATGATGCATGGCAAGTCTAGTTTCTTAATTCCCCGTTTTATAATATGTCAAAATTTACTTTTTAATGTAGAAGAAAATAGCTGAAACATATCATGACAACTTCAGTGTAAACATCATGGCAATTCATGTGCAATAGACACCGCAACTTTTAACAAAAAAACATTTGTCGAAATATATTTGATATGAGATCTAGTTTGTAAGATCTCGTTGCGAGGGATTTAATGGTGAAAACGGATACTCAATCGGATTTTTCATTTAAAAGATAAAACATTTAAAAACAGAAAATCCAAAAAAAAAATCCACATCCATGCGATGACATGGCGTAGTCTGTGTGCTATAGAGCATGTGGGCAGGTTTGACTTGCACCACACGTGTGGGCGTTAGCGTTGTCCTAAAACAAAAGATTTTAGAAGAAAATTATATCATCAAGAAACAACCAGCAACACGCACATCAGAATTACACTACATCCATCCCTTCATAACATGAACTGGACTTGGTTACTGCTGCGCAGCAGCACCACATTCACAGGCAATTCATAACCTATGTATGCAGGAATTTCCTACACCACTAACCCCTACTCCTGCACTGATACGAGATGCTACAGCCACAGGTTCTGCAAAACAGGGAGCCCTTCAGCAGGTCTCCCTCCCCCTTGCGCTGATGCATGTTCACCACACCGGACAAAATTACATGCACTCACAGCATATACTCCCTCCGTTCCGAATTACTTGTCGCAGGTATGGATGTATCTAGATGTTTTTTAGTTCTAGATACATCCATTTCTGCGACGAGTAATTTGGAACGGAGGGAGTATATGCTACCGTAGGGGAAAACTACCACTATCAGACTATGGCTGAAATCCCAGCATAATGCGCAGCTCCTCAAGGCGCAGCTCCTTTTCCTCCTTGCCTCCTACTTTCTTCCTGAACGCGCCGCTGATCAGCCGCTTCTTCCTCTCCTGCAGCTCCAGGACCCTCTCCTCGATGCTGTTTTTCACGATGAGCCGCACCACCTTGACTGCTTTCTTCTGCCCGATCCGGTGCACCCGGTCCATGGCCTGCTCCTCCGTCCCAGGGTTCCACCAGGGGTCGAACAGGTACACCGTTGACGCCGCTGTTAGGTTCACGCCAGCTCCTGCAGCCTTCAGGCCGGCCAGCAGTACCGTTGGGGCATCGGGGCCGACGACCGCAAACTGCTTTATAACGTCTGACCTCTTTTTCACGCTCATGGTGCCATCAAGACGTAGTACCTTGAAGCCTGCTCTTTTCAGTGGCCCTTCAAGCAGGACCAACATCTTCTGGAACTGGGAAAACACGACAGACTTTGATGAAGGGTCTTCCTGCCGCGAAAGCTTCAGTAGCTCCAGCAGGGCTTGCACCTTGGAAGAGAGAGGTTTGTCAGAGTCAAGACTGCCCGAGTCATCGTCATCGGAATGCTGTACCGCCGGAGCAATAAAGAGGTCTTCTTTAGATAGGGAGCGCCGACATATCGGACAACGTGAACTAGCGCTCTTGAGGATTTTTAGGATGCAGGGTTGGCAATATATGTGGGTGCAGCTTGTTATAACAGTTGTAGATGGAGGAGACAAGCAAATTGGACAGTCAAAGTCCTCTCCATCAGCAACCAATGAGGCAAGCTTCTTCAACAACTCGGGGTTCTTAGACACATCTGCAACAAAGGTAACAGATTTCTCTATAAGTAGCAACAAAGATATTTCCAAAGTGAATAGTACAAGAACAATGAGAGACACAATTGCGTTGCAGCACGATACAATAAGGTAAGTAAGTCAGGGATAATAATAACTGGACAGAGATAGGAACAATTGATTTCATCATTCCTTATTTGTTACAGTGACAAACGTAAAGATATATTATCAACAATAAGCTGGAAACAATATTTCATGCTGAATGCAAACTTCATTTTAAAGCACATGTTAAATTGATACCAATCATCATGAACAATATTATTATTGAGTCAAGCAATTCCTACAATCAACCTGGTTTACTAATAAGGATCACTACCCCTAAATATTCAACCTAACTTGTATGGGACTTGAAAACAAAAGTCCGATTAAATATTTTCTGGATGTTAACACCTAAAGTAAGATTTCTTTCTTTTTTTTGCCACACTGATAATACCAACAAATTTTCTGCAAGGTGTGAGAAATTTTTCGCTATGCAATGGTCTAGGGATATTGCTGCAATATGCAAATGTATTCAGTGGCTTAGAAAGGTTTATCAACAAAGCCACCATCACTATTGTGTACTGTGGACTTGTGGTAACTGATATCAAGTTCTAGTGAAAAATTAATCATAATCCCGTTGCAAGGTAACTACTCACTCTGTATCTTATAACAAGAGCAAAAGCCTCGCAATATAACAAAATTATTGAATAACTACCAATCCACTTACTAACATTGGTTCGTCTTGAATAGATAAACGAACAGCATTTAAGTACTTTGCTAGGTGGATGCTAAAACAGTACAGCGGTCTGTTTTCTGAGGAAGCAAGACAAAAGTCCATTCAGATACTAATATACTAGTATAACTCACATGTGATGCTTCTTTATATTGTAAGTGTCAAATGTGGCAAATGAAATATCAATTATGTCTATACTAATATCATCATAACAAAAAAGCATGAACACAAAAACACAGAAGTCCATACCTTCAAGGGTGTTGGCAGGAAGCCATGATTTAATGTCGAAAGGGCACAGTGCTACATCATTGCAGAGCTGGCGTAGCCTCAGAATCAAAAAAAGCACGGTTGAGTAATTACGCAATATCGAATCTCTGTCACCAAACTCCATCATTTTGTTTCTCCCTTCCGATTCCATCTGATCATAACACTCCCGTTCCT
The DNA here is from genome assembly GCF_018294505.1 of Triticum aestivum. NCBI lineage: Eukaryota > Viridiplantae > Streptophyta > Magnoliopsida > Poales > Poaceae > Triticum > Triticum aestivum. The sequence goes on from NC_057799.1 coordinate 93,274,025, forward strand.
CTGCAGAAAGCTCAATGTGACACGCTACAACAGTTTTAGGTGGAATGGCAACCACACTCTTGCTTCCACACTCTGTTTCTTTGGTTCTGCGCAATGAGATAGCACCTAGCAGGTTCTGCAATACACAGAGAAGAAATTTACCTTGCAGAACTGAAAGATGGCACCAATTGTTTGAGATCCCATTCAAACACCATTATACCAGCACTAATTGTTTTTCCCAAATGAAGAGTGCCAAACATTGAATAGCACAATCGACATAATGGAAAATAAGATATGCATGTAAGCGCGCTATGATTGGCTGATGGCAAGTAGTAAGAGAATTTGATGCGCAAGAGCCTATACAAATGTCAGGAACAAAACCTATAGGAGAATATGTACTGCAAGCAAACAGCATGAGTGATAACTTTCTAATCCTAGGAGCTGGTTCACTGGTCATCACCTTGACACCTTCAATGTTCAAAAACATTTGATGCAACTTGCTATAATTACTAGTTCTTTACAATTGTGAAATGACTGAAAATGGTGTAATGAGAAGAAAGGGACAACCGTCTTACTTGTAATCGTGACAACCCAGCCTTATCCCCTTTCTCCAGGGGACGCTGGATTAAGCTCTGCCAGTAGCTCTTGACTGAGAAAGGCTCAAACTTCAAAAACGCCATAAGCGGGTACAAATCCAATGAGCTGTTCTGAATTGGCGTCCCTGTGACTACCCACCGCCTCTGTGCATTCAAAGCAGTCACCGCCTTGGTCTGCAGAGCTGCAGAGTTCTTGATAATATGGGCCTCATCCAGAATCACCCGGAACCAGTCAATATCGTTCATAGGTGAGCCCTCCTGGCCAAATTCCGTGCCCAAGACGCTGTAAGTGGTAATCACAATGTCATACTTCAACAGCACATTCTTATCTTTTGTTCGCTGCCCATGGTACATATACACCTTCAAGCTGCCTGCATTCGTATGCTCCTCCAGTTGTGTCACCCAAGACGAGAACACCGAGGGCGGGCACACCACAAGTGTCGTCCTCGATCCCTCCTCCGCATCATCGATCTTCCTCCTTTTGGTCCCTTTCACCTTCCCCCCTCCCACATTGCGAGCTTTACTTCGCGCAATCAATGACAACAGCGTGAGGGTCTTGCCAAGCCCCATATCATCGGCGAAAATCCCGCCTCTCAGTGGTGGCGGCCGCAGCTTGGCATTCTGGCTGGTAAGCACATTCTCGTAGCCCCCATTTTTATCTTCTTTCCAGAATGGCGGCAGGTCACAGGACTCCTCCCTGTGCACCAGCCATCCCAAGGCTACCTTCTGGTGCTCGAACAGGTCTGACACCACGATATCCTCTGGAGGCTCCATAGGCTCAATCCGGCTCTCCCCTTGCTTCCCCACACGCGCGAACAGCTTATCGACATCCCGGTCGGATTTCTTGGTCTGCTCTTGCACGATGGCGGACTGGGACAGGGCGAACTCGATGTGGTTCGGGTCGATGAGGACGAGGCCGCTGTCGTCGATGGCCTCGCGGACGAAGGCGGCGGCGGCTGGGCGGGCGAAGAGGTGGATCTGGCAGGGGAGCTGGTAGAAATTGTTGCCGGCCTTGGAGGACCGGCTCCCGGGCACGAGGACGTGGGTGTTGGCGACGAGGAGGGAGTCGAGGAGCGGGGCGAGGACCTTGGCGGTGCGGCCCTCGATGTGGCCGACCTGGCGGCCGCGGCTGTTGTGGACGGCGATGGCGTTGGTGTCGAAGGGGTTGAGGGGCTCGCGGACGAGGGAGGGCCTCTCGCCGCCGCTGAGGGTGCCGCTGTAGTGCTTGAGGCCGACGATCTTGGAGACGACGAATCCCACGAGGTAGGGCTCGTTGTCGTCGTCGCCGCCGCCGCCCCCGCGGGAGGAGGAGGAGGAGGCGGCCATGGTGGCGGCTGCGGAGGGAGGAAGGGAGGGGTTTGAAACCGAAAAGGCGGTGGAAGCGGAGAGGGGGGGAGAGGTTTGGGGTTAGGTGAGAGAATGGGGAAATTTTACCGACGGCAGAGGATGGATGGATGTCACGGACTCCACGGGATATACCTGGGTGCTCCTGGTGCACGCACCCTGTATGCGCCAAATAATTTAGTAATTCTGAAAAAATGATTTTTTAATCAAACATGACCAAGATCAACTATTGTACTTGTATAAAAAAAATTGACCAAAAAATGGTTCGCATTTGACCCCATGGCAAAAATGTCAAATCTAATTATTACTCCCTCCGTTCCTAAATAGATGACTCAACTTTATACTACAATACAGCGTGAATAATATTTGTATACAACGGTTTTTTCTCAAATCTTTGCCAAATCTTTTTATATAAGTGCAATACTTGATCAGGTTGATGCCAAAGAAGTTTCATGATTTTTTGAACTTTTCTTATTACTAAATTACTTTTACATATAGGGTGCGTGTGCAGAGCACCAGGTTCCCTTCCGGGAATCCAATGCCTTTTAATTCGTTTATCAGGAATTACATGCGGACTTAGCAAATTTGGCCCCATAAACGTTCACGCGTGTGTTCGTGGACAGTGATCGGTCATTCCTTGAATGTTCTTTTTCCACAACTCGACGGGGTACCTTATTAGCAAATCTTAAATTCGTACAGTTACATACAACATAAAGTCTAGTCTAATCTTCGCCGTCGCCCGTCCTTATTGTTCGCTTCCATGCCCATGTCCGATAGCCGTGACACACGCGAAGTGAAGGTTCGGTTGTCGGCGAGGAAGAATATGATGTGGGACATGGACTCGCCCACATGAGACATGAGGTGCCGTCGTCTCCCATGCCCTACTCTTTCTAGTCGCCTCGTCAGATCCCCCGGCCTAGATGTCGCCGATCGACGTGAGGTCCATGATAGACGTAGACGGGTCGACCTCGTGGTACGATGCCGGCTCCACCACCATGCAGATGCGGTGCCAGTGGGCGCTAGTCACCTGTTGCGACACCACAGCGACGTGCGGCACCGCCTCCGCAACCTCAGACTGGGGGCTGCAACTGCCTCTCGCGCCCTCTTCCTCACAAGACGGGCACGCTGCTCCATAACACCGCACAAGTTGTGATACATGTTGTCGTTTACCTCCGACTCGGAGCCTGACACCGTGAGGAAGATGCATGATACGTATCAAACATATCTACAATTTTTATTGTTTCATGCTACTATATTATCACTTTTGAATATTTTGTATAGCATAGTATTTTATTTTTCTAGACTAACCTATTAATCTAGTGCCAGCGCCAATTCCTTTTTTCTGCATGTTTTTGGTTTTACAGTAAATTAATATATATGGAGGTCAAAATATCTTGCCGATTTAATATGATTTTTTCGGACAAGAAGGTACGAAGAAGCATCGGGGGAGCACGAGAGGAGCCAGGGCCCCCACACGCCCAAGTGGCACGACTAGGGCCTTGGTCGCGCCCGTAGGTCCTGTGGGCCCTACTTCCACCGTCTTTCGTCCATTTCACCGTCATAAATTCTTATAAATAGAGAAACTCTCCAAGATATTTTTATCTAATTTTTTTCGTCGCTGCAAGTTTCTGTTCGAGGAGATCCAATCTGGAGGCCTGTTCCGGAGCTCTGTCAGAGGGGGAATCCATTGTTGGATGCTTCTTCATCAACCTTGCTACCTCCATGACCATGTGTGAGTAGTTTTCTTAGGACCTTAGGGTCCATATTAGTAGCTAGATGTCTCTCTCTCTCTCTAGATCTTCAATACCATGTTTCCGTGAGCCGTCTCACATGGTCGGGATAAATTTGATGTAATCGGTGGTGTAGTTGGGATATGATGAATTGTCACTTTCAGATTGTTCATTGAATACAATTGAATCTAGAGTTTTTCTTGTTGTATAATTAAATAGCTTTGCATGCTCTTTGATCTATCTGTTTTCTTTGGCCAAGTTTGGTGGATTTTTCTTCAAAGGAACAGATAAGGTAGGAGGCAAATCAAAAGAAGAAGATAGAGGGGGGAGATTACATCATGTACAACACGCGAGGGCGTAGCTAGGTGTGACACCTCCTTCCATACCAGAGCGGGCTGCACCTTGAGCTCGGTAGCTCCCACATGCGGTGTCTCCTTCCATGCCAACTATGTCTCTGAGGAAGAGAGAGAATTATGAAGATTGAAAGGGAGAGATGGAGAGGGGAGTGAGAATGTGTTGGATTGGGGACTCATCGACATGCAGAGCTCGATGGCTAAAGCAGAAGGGAATCTTCCTCCGACGGCCTCCTCGTCACCCTGAACCATAAACCATTTCACACATGTTCATCTCCTGTTGAGCGCAGAGGGGTGAGAGGCACAACAATGGCGAGATCCTCCTGTCGAGCACCGAGTGAGAGGAGAGGGGGTAACTGCAACAGGAGGAAGGCACGAGCGATTGAACATGAGAGCGAGGCAGCGACTAGGGTTTACCGAGAGAGAACGAGAGAGGCCATAGTCTCCTCAACCTTTAAACAATTCCTACCATAATTGAGCATCTCCAGCCGCGCCCCCAACAGGCCACCAGGGCGACTTTTTCGCGTCGGCGCCAAGAAAAACCCCCAGTCGCGCCCCCAAGACGCTGAAATCCGCCGACTCGGCCCATTTTTGGGCCCGGCGATCCCAGGCCGAACCCAGCGCACTAGGGGGCGCTCGGGGGCTCCGGCGGAAGGGGAAAACATGCCTGGGCCACACTGTCAGGCGAAAAGTCAAGGCAATCATCCAGATTCGCCCCCACCCCCGCGCGCTCGGCCACCACCCCGCCGATCCCGGCGCCGCCCACCGCCCAACACCGCTAGATAGGTCATCCCTCCGCCGGAAAAGAGAGAAGATTCCGCCACGACAACCTCTCCACCACCTTCCGGGCGAGTTTTCCTGCGCTCCGGCCGCGCAGGGCGGTATACCGGCGGCTTTGCGCCCACCGCGCCCGCCAGGTGTTCAGCGATTTGTCTGCTCGTTAATGGACTCGGACGACGAGGAGGCGCTCGCGGCGTTGCTGGAGGAGGAAGCCGATGCCGACGCTGATAATCCCCAAGTGCAGGGAATCATCGTAGCAATTCCCAAAGATGGAAGTGATAAGTATGGAGTTTTGAACCCACAAGGAGCTAAAGGTAAGATCAATATTCTCTCAATTCCTATCTGCCACTGATACAACTCTACGTACACCGAACGTTTGCTTCCAACTAGAAACGAGAAATAAAACTACGTTGTGGGTATGAAGAGGATAACTTTGCATGATATCAGAGAGCTAAAATATAAAAGTAGGTGATGTTATCATAAAGTTAGAATATATTACTAAATATTATAAATAGCGAGTGTGGAATAATGATGGGTCGGTGTGCGGAATTATCCTAGACAATTGTTAACAAGACCGGTAATCACTTTTGCAATTTCATATGAGGGAGAGGCATAAGCTAACATACTTTCTCTTCTTGGATCATATGCACTTATGATTGGAACTCTAGCAAGCATCCCCAACTACTAAAGATAGTTAAGGTAAAACCCAACCATAGCATTAAAGCATCAAGTCCCCTTTATCCCATACGCAACAACCCCCTTACTCGAGTTTATGCTTCTGTCACTCAAGCAACCCACTATAAGCGAATCATGAACGTATTGCAACACCCTACAGCGGGAATCCCTCACGCTTGCGCGACACGGAGGGCACAATAGGACAACACCAAAATAAAACATACAACACATACCAATCTAGATCATCAATCAACCCAAAGACAAAGGATATCTACTCAAAACATCATAGGATGGCAACACATCATTGGATCATAATATGTGGCATAAAGCACCATGTTCAAGTAGGGATTACAGCGGGGTGCGGGAGAGTGGACCGCGTAAAAGAGATGAGGATGGTGATGATGATGGTGATGTTGATGAAGACGATCACCACGGCGATGATTCCCCTCCCGATGGCACTCTGGCGCCACCGAGAGAGAGGAGGAGAGGTTCTTCCCCTTGTGCTTCCTCCTCCATGGCCCCCCTGGATGGGGAGTGTTTCTCCCTCTGGTCCTTGGCCTTCATGGCAATGATGGCCCTTCCGGGATCCTCCCCCATGGCCTCCGGTGATGATGGCCCCCTCCGGCAGGGTGCCAGAGAGGGCCTAGATTGATTTCTCGTGGCTACAGAGGCTTGCAGCGGCGGAACTTCCGATCTAGGTTATTTTATGAAGGTTTCTCTATTTATAGGAGAGGATGGCATCGAGAACAAGTCAGGGGGGTCCCCGAGGCGGCCACGAGATAGGGGGCGCGCGGGGTGGGCGCGCCCCCACCCTCGTGGGGCCCACGGGACTCCCCTCCGGTAGATTTTTATTACAGTATTTTTTATATTTTCCAGAAAAATTCTCCGTTGATTTTCATCGCATTCCGAAAACTTTTATTTCTGCACAAAAACAACACCACGGTAGTTCTGCTGAAAACAACATCAGTCCGGGTTAGTTCTAATCAAATCATACCAAAATCATATAAAACTATTGTAAACATGGCATGAATACTTCATAAATTATAGATACGTGGAGACGTATCAGCATCCCCAAGCTTAATTCCTGCTCGTCCTCGAGTAGGTAAATGATAAAAGAAATAATTTATGAAGTGTGAATGCTAGCAGGTGCACAAGTTTGATCAATGATAATTTCAATCACCTTTTCTAGCATCATTATATGTCATAATAGTAGCTCATCTCATAAAACTTTTAATGATCAAGTAACAAGCTATTCACATGTTAAAGTATAGATCATAAACTTTCTTGAAAACTAACAAAATGTGCTCTTAGTCATCAAACAATTGCAATTCATGTTATTTTCGGGAAGGGTCTATGTAAGAGCTTTGATTCAGCAAACTCCACATACTCAACTATCATTTAATCTTTCTCAATTGCTAACACTCATGTGATATTTATGGGTTCAAAGTTTTAATCGGACACAGAGAAAGATAGGGGCTTATAGTTTCACCTCCCAACCTTTTACCTCAAGGGTAATGTTAACAATAATACTTTATGAAAACCTACATCCAAGCGGATATATATATCCGGATCGCTCCAACACAAAGTGCTTGCCAAAGGAAAAATGTAAAAAGGAAAGGTGAAAATCACCATGACTCTTGTATAAGGGTAGAAGGTAAAAGTAAAAGATAGGCCCTTCGCAGAGGGAAGTAGAGGTTGTCATGCGCTTTTATGGTTGGATGCACAAAATCTTAATGCAAAAGAATGTCACTTTATATTGCCTCTTGTGATAAAGACCTCTATTATGCAGTCCGTCGCTTTTATTTCTTCCCTATCACAAGTTCGTATAAAGCTTATTTTCTTCGCACTAATAGATCATACATATTTAGAGAGCAATTTTTATTGCATGCACTGACGACAACTTACTTGAAGGATCTTACTCAATCCGTAGGTAGGTATGGTGGACTCTCATGGCAAAACTGGTTTAAGGGATGTTTGGAAGCACAAGTAGTATTTCTACTTGGTGCAAAGAATTTGGCTAGCATGAGAGGGAAAGGTAAGCTCAACATGTTGGATGATCCAAGACAGTATAACGTTTCGGATATAGGAAAACATAACCCATTAAGTTGTCTTCCTTGTCCAACATCAACTTTTTAGCATGTCATATTTTAATGAGTGCTCACAATTACAAAAGATGTCCAAGATAGTATATTTATATGTGAAATCTCTCTTCCTTCAATATTCGTTCATGAATTGTTCAAGTGACCAATTCTGCGTTTGCTAACTTTCAATAAATTTACTACCTATACTTATTATGTGTGAAGTCATTACTCCCCATGTTATAAGCATATGAAACATATATAAATTCGGATTTATGATATTCAATTCATTCAACCATTTACTCATAGGATATACGTGAAGCACGTGAGTAAATGACAAACTACTCCAAAAGATATAAGTGAAGAACACTGAGTAGTCAAATAATTAACTAGCCATGGGAGGATTCTTTTTCATTCAAGATTTCAGATACAATGATTTTATTCAAACAGCAAGTAAAATTGCAAAGACGCTCCAAGCAAAACACATATCATGTGACGAATAAAAATATAGCTCCGAGTAAGGTATACCGATAATTTTGAAGATGAAAGAGGGGATGCCTTCCGGGGCATCCCCAAGCTTAGGCGCTTGAGTCTTCCTTGAATATTACCTTGGGGTGCCCTGGGCATCCCTAATCTTAGGGTCTTTCCACTCCTTATTCTCCTCATATCGATATCTCACCCAAAGCTTGAAAACTTCAATCACACAAAACTTAACGGAACTTCGTGAGATAGGTTAGTATGATAAAGAGTAAACCATTCACTTTGGTACTGTCAAAGACAAGGTTCATAATTGTTCTCACACAATGCCTACTGTACCATACCATTTCTACAATTTATATTGAGAAATATAAGCCATAGAAACTAGAAAACAAGCAAACTATGCAATGAAAACAGAATCTGTCAGAAACAGAACAGTCTGTAATGATCTGAACAGCAACCATACTTATGCTACTCCAAAAATTATGAAATAAATTGGTCGACGTGAGGAATTTGTCTATTAATCTTCTGCAAAAATAATCAACTCAAATCACTCTTCTGTAAAAAATGACAACTAATCTCGTGAGCGCAAAATGGAGAATTCTACAATTAATATAGACTAACCAATATCCAAGCTCAAAATATATAAGTGAAGCACACGAAGCATTCTATTAAACCATACTCAAAATATTTAAGTGAAGCACAAAGAGCATTCTATAAGGTCATACTCAAAAGATATAAGTGAAGCACATGAATCATTCTATAAATCAATGAAGGGACATCTCATACTAGCATGGTTCTTAAAGAAAAAGAAAAACACAAAGGATACAAATCATGTGAACAAAACAAAAACCGAGGTATACCGATAATTGTTGAAGAAGAAAGATGGGATGCCAACCGGGGCATCCCCAAGCTTAGATGCTTGAGTATCCTTGTAATATTTACTTGGGGTGCCTTGGGCATCCCCAAGCTTGAACTCTTGCCTCTCTTTATTCTTCTCACTTCGGTAACTCCTCGTTCTTCGAACACTTCATCCACAAAAACTTAACAAAAACTTTGTGAGATCTGTTAGTATACTAAAGCAAATCACTACCTTTAGGTACTATTGCAAACTCATTCCAATTTCATATTAGCACTTTATCTACTATATTCCAACTTCACCATGGTTCATACCCCCTGATACTACCCATAGATTATGTCGGATTTCGGGTTCCGGCAAAACCCTTGAGGTTCGAACACTTGGGTGCGCGCAAAGATTTCCCCCCACCTAATCACGCCCTCAACCTCACCGCGATCTCAAAGGCTTAGCTCCACGAACTCGCAACACAAGAGACACGAGATTTATACTGGTTCGGGCCACCGTTGTGGTGTAATACCCTACTCTAGTGTGGTGGTGGTGGATTGCCTCTTGGGCTGAGGATGAACAGTACAAGGGAAGAACAGCCTCCTGAGGTGAGGTGTTCTTGTGCTTGGTGAATGTGTTTGGGTGAGGATTGCTCAAGATGAGTTCCCTCCTACTATGGTGGCTAGTCCTATTTATAGAGGCCTTGGTCCTCTTCCCAAATATTGAGCGGGAAGGGATGCCACAACGGCTAGTTTGAAGGGGGACAGCTAGTACAAGTTATCCTGACAAAAGTAGTCTTCGCCTGCCAAAGGCTCTGGTGGTGACGCCGTCTTGGGCTCCACGGTGACCTTCGTCCTGCCACCCTGCTGGTCTTGGTCTCGTTGCACCGATATGGAAACCTTTGCCTGATGCCTCGATACTCTTCGCCTGCGCTTGCCTCCTTAGCACCAAAGGGGAAACGAGGACACTGTGCGCGCTGGCGCCCGCCTGGTCTTGGTCGTCATGGCTTGCGTCATGAGAACCTCGCGAGGTTCGCCTTGCCTTGATCTCTCCGCCCCTCATGAGCCAGCCTGGTGAGTCCGCTCCCGAGGAGGTCTTGTGTCGTCCGCCTCGCGAGGCTTGGCCCCTCGCGAGGGTCTTGGGTGTTTGTTGGTGAAGACAGGCTGTACTGGGCCGCTGGTAGAGCCACGCCATGGGCCGCAGGCAGGCAAGTCTGGGGACCCCTGTTCCCAGGACGCCGACAGTAGCCCCCGGGCCCAAGGCGTGCTCGGACTTGGCTTCGAGGCGAAGCCAAAGGGCAAGTGCGGAGCACCGCGGGCCCCAACAGCCTGCGGCCTTGGTCGACGCATGGCGATTGATTGGACGTGGGCGGCCCCGCTTCCCCACGCAGCCTTGAAATCCGCCTGGCTAGGCAGCCACGGCATCCTACACAGTTATTTCCGCATTGCTGGCAACGCATTCCCCAACTTCTTCGCTTCCTCGTACATCTGCTTCCTCTTCCAATCCGACTCGAGCTCAGTCCTCTCTACCGCCATGGCGCCGAACCGGACGAAGAAAGGGAAGAAGCCCCTGTCCTCAGCCAGCCCACCTCCGGCCGTCGATCCCGCCGTCGGCCGATCGCGGGTGCTCAACCAGGAGTCCATGGATAAGGTCCGCCCGGCGCTCGCTACCGGCTTCAACGAATGGGGAGGGACGGTGGCCTGGCCTGCGTCCCGAGCCACCATCGATAGGACGGCCACCGAGGTCCAGTTCTTCGTTGACGCCTTGTGGGCTGGCTTGGTTCCTCCCTTCTCCGCCTTCTTCGATGTCGTTCTTTCCCATTACCAGATCCATATGCTGCACCTTGATCCCCAATCTGTCGCCCTTCTCGCCGTCTTCGCCTTTGTCTACGAGGCCATGGTGGGCATTGCTCCTTCTGTGGCTCTCTTGCGCCATTTCTTCTCGCTGCACCTGACCAACCCTCGGCAGTGATCGGGGTGCCTGAGCTTCCAGGCCGTGGCGGCGACAGCCGGCTCGGGGGTTGACTTCGATCTCCCGCCATCTTCGAGCGAGTTTCGTATGCGGTGGGTGTATGTTGATGTCGGAGTACTCAGCCCCCTTCTCTCGCCTCCGTCGTCACCCGCCGTCCCCAGCTCCGGCTGGGGTCACGAGGAGCTCGTGAGCTCCCGTCTTTCTTTCGTCTGGCTCCGACTGAGGAGGCTGAAGGATCTTGGTGTGACCGTGCCCAAGGTGATGAAGGAGTTCCTCCGACGCCGCATAGCCCCACTCCAGCGCCATTCCCAGCTGATGTGGGCCTTGACCGGCGACCAGGATCGCATGAGGCTTCAGGCGTCGGGGCTTCCGGCCAAGGCACGAAGAACGGTGCTCGAAGTCTTGGCCGGTGACCCCTCGCCAGGTGATTTGCCGCGGGAGGGTTGTTGCTTGTACAGCTGCTCGAACAGGGTGGAGTTCGCGGGGCAGATGCCCTCCTTCGATGAATGGGGCCCGCGTCCAGCTGGCCTTGTGGGGCCCCGTGAGAACCCCCTCATCGTGGTTCCTCTCCTTGTCACCGGCGCCGAGCTTGCCCCAAGAGTGGACGCAGGGAGGCAAGCGCCGCTGGAGACCGGAGGCGTGGGTGCCGAGGTGTCGATGCTGCCTGAGGCTCCCGAGGCGTCATCCTCAGGAACCCGTGATTCTCGCCCTGGGGCGGCAGCTGAGGGGGTGACGCAGTCCGCTGCTCCCGAGGCCTCGGCAGGTCGCTGCGAGGCGGAGCCCGATGGCTCTCCCCAACTTGGCGCTCCTGAGGTCGTCTCCTTGGGTGCCTATCCAGTCGTGCCCCGCGCTAGTCGCCACGTCCAACGCTTGGGCCGGTTTCGCATGGACTTCGCGGCGCTCCGTAAGAGGAAGGAGTCTCCAAGCTGCAGCAGTGGCACCGCCCGACCATTGAAGCATAGGAAGTACATCGCCATAGACGAGTGAGTACCTCATCTTTGTAACTCCTCGAGTGTTGCTTCCCTTCCTGGCGGTGGCTCTTTAGGATCCCTTCCGCCAAGGCTGCGGAGTCTCCCGAGAAGCAACCTCCTCTCGCCTCGTCTCCCCCGCTAGCCTTGAGCGCCCCAAGCCCGCACGTCGCCCCTGGCGCGGGGTCAGCTGGAGAAGCAAGCTTGCCTGCAAGGCGCCTCGAGCCCGTGCCCTTGCCGTTTCTCCTTCGCGGCCTTGCTTGGAGTGCGGCCAGCGTGCCAAGGGCTCCTCCTCTGATCGTGGATGGCGGCTGGTTGGCTTCGATCCTGGGCCCCTCTTCAAGCGGCGGGCCTACGCCAATCCAGGCCTCTCGCGGGGCCTGGTCAGCGGCCGAGGGGGCGCCAGTTCCCAGCCCCCTGCTGAGAGGGGGTGAGCCGCTTCGGATCCCGTCGACGGCCCCCGTGATGGAGGACGGCATCGGCCGCGCGCTCAAGCACGCGCACGAACGAAGCGCCGTCCGCCATGAGCTCTTTTAGGAAGCGATGGGTGCGATGAGCCGGCTCGGTGGAGAACTCGCGGACGTAGACGCGCGCCTCGAAGCCGAGGGTCTTCGGCTGATGGAGGAGTGGCATAAGCTGAAGGTGGCCATCAACCTCGGGCGCCACCAGCACGAGCTTGACAATGCGAAGGCCGAGGCGTCTCTCACGACCTCGCGCGAGGCCTGCTCCCGAGCCTTGGAAGAAGCCGGGAAGCCGACCGCTGCCGCGAGATCACGGAGAAACGCGCGTGGGAGCTCCAAGCCTGGAGCGCCTCCTTGGAGCAGCAGGTGGAGGCACGCCAAGCTGCCCTTGTGTCGATGAGGGGGACGCCTGCCGAGGAGGAAGAGATCCTGAAGCGCGAGGAAGCGCTGGCACTAGAAGCCATGGAGCGCAACCTTGAGCTTGAGAGGTTGGAGACGAGGGAGCGCTAGGTTGCCCAAGCGGAGGATGCCGCTAACGCGCGCGAGGCGAGGATCCAGAAGGAGGTCGACAGTAGGGTGGCGAAGGCGCGCATGGATCTTGTCGGCAGGTGCGACCTGAATCTGGAGCTTGTGGAGGCTGAAGCCGTGGGCCGGACTATTGCCCTCAGGATAGAGTTGGCTGAGGTGGAGCAACGTGAGAAGGCCGCCGCGGCCGCCCTAATCTCGACGCAGGCTGAGCTGGCCTCCGCCGTGCCGAGCTGCTTTCTCTTCAGCAGCGAGTCGCCAATGCTGAGTCCATCACGCAGCAGAGTAGGGAGGAAGTGCTTCAACGGCGGACGCTGGAGCGCGTGCGCCCCCATGCTCCAAGACCTCAGGAACAGGGCCAACACGGCGCTGGGCTTCATCTGCGATGAAAACGCCCCTCATCCCCACGCGAACGTCTATGCCAGTCACCTCCGCTTCTTCGCCGACGTGGTGACACGCGTGGAGAATCGTTCCGAGAGGGCTCGCCAGCTTTTTGAAGAGAGGAGCCGCAGCCTGCTCGGGCGTGCATTCTCCCGCGTCTTCAGCCATCTCCAGAACACCTACCCGGACTTCGATTTTGACGCCGCCATTGCTCGCGTGCCCGCGGCCATCCGAGGCAACCTGGCGCGATGGGTGGAAGACAATGTGGACGCGCTGGTCAGGGCCTTCGCTTCTGATGACGGCGCGGTGGTGGTCGTGGCGGATGAAGGCGACGTGGTCGACGACGGCAAGGGCGGCGCCGGCGAAGGTGATGATGATGCCAGTGACGGCGACAGCGACGCCAGCGGCGCATCTGAAGGCGACCCGGGGGACTCAGTGAGCAACATGTCCCATTGAACCCGTGCTTCCCTGTTGTTTATCCTGCACGCAAAAGCTCGAGCGCGGCCCTGAAAGTTGTGATAGCATTTTGGGAGGGGAAGCCCCTCGTGTAAAAAGATTATTGCTTCTATTCTTTGGACCGAGCTGGGGATGCACTTTCGCGAACCCGCGAGTTCTGCCGTGAACTTACCGCTGTGATTTACCTTAGTCAGGACGAGTTCCACACTGGCTCGTGAGGTCATGAACTTTTGTCGATCCGCCTGAGTGGGCCTCGCGAGGAGCAAGCGCCAGCCGTGGCAGGACATCCGCGTGGCGCGCGTGTGCCTCGTCCAGCCCCCGCTCGCGAAGGGAGGCAACAAGTACGACTTCGAAATTAAGGTGAGGAACCATGTTGCAAGAAATCCCACGAACGAGAAAACATACCCCCCGCACATTCCAATGAAAATTCAACTTCAAACTTAAATCCAAGGCCAGAAAGCAGGCTACAGAAAAGAGGTTAAAAGCAAATGGCCGTGTCCGGCGCCTAGTCTAGTATTCTTGTCTTCTCACCAGCGCGGAGCTAAGTGCTGCCACTAGGACGTGGGAGGGAGCCCCAGAGGCCCGAGGGCGGCACTCCTGTGACTCCGGGGCGTGTACAGCCCCACTCATTATTATGTGAGAGTGTCACGAGCGGAGACCTTCATAGGCGCGAGCCTTACTTCATATCGTCAGACGAGGGCCCCGCCTTGCGCCACCCTCGACCACCATTGAGGGCGTCCGGAAACCAGGACGTCGCCAAGGGGCAAAGGGGACGCCAGCGGCGCCCTCGGCGACCACGGGTCCTCTGCCGGGGGGAAGGCTCTCCTGCGCCTCCCCGGCAGAGGGCCTACCTCCGAGGGACTCCCTGCTCCGTGCGTCGTGGGGAGGGGCCTTGCTCCCGGCCCCTCTCCTGCAGCCCCCAGTGCACTCCTCCTGGCGGAAGGGAGGCTGCCAAGCTGGGGCCGCCATCCGCTACTATGACCTGACCCTCCTGTGACCCATGGTTAGCGTAAGCTTGCTCCTGAGAAACTAGTGGTACCCTGTAACTGTTGTCGCCGGCGCGGTCGGTGAGGCTCCCGGGAGGTCCCTGAAAGGTCTCAGCTTCTAGCGCCTCCTCCTCCCAGCCCGGCTCGAGGAACGAGCTGGGGTCGTCTTCCAGCGCGTACTCCTGGTCCACCATGCGGGCCACGTAGGCTTCCGAGGCCGTCGCCTCAAAGACCTCGCCGTAGTGCCCCACGCTCCATGTTGCCCGGCCCAGCGCGCCGCCACGAGGATGGTAGGGAGGCAGCCCGTCGGGGCCGTAGGTGGCAACGCTCGTGCCCGCGCTTATCGGAGGTGGCGCTGGTGCGAGCGGGCGTTCAGTGCCGTTGGTTGCGTCGGTGTCGATGAAGCCTGGGGGCGCGCCCGGGGGCACGCGGGCGCGGCGAGGCCCGCCGTGCGATCCGGCCGCGACTTGTGGTGTAAGAAGGGAGCAGAAGGGCGGTGCTCCCGAGGCCGCGGCGTCCAGGAGCTCGGCGACGCGCTCCACCAACGCATCCCGGCCACTCTCCATTAACCGGCATCGCAGTAGCTCCTGAGCCACCGTGAGCGCGGCCCTCATGTTTGCTTGTTCCCGTCGGGTGTGTGGCGTCATGGCCGCGACGTGGCTTGAGGCCCTTGCGGCTGCCCGCGCTTGTCGTGGAGTGCGGGCGGACATCGTGTGACCGCGCCGCCCGCGCCCTGCAGCGTTTGGCGGTGCGCGTGCTGCCTGGAGAGCGGGGTTGAGGTCTTCTTGGGCAGGCGGCGCCGCCCGGGCTGGCAAGCTGCCCAGCGGTTGGCGTTGGTCCTCGGGTCGCCGGACATTGGAACCGCGGAGTGTCGGTGGATCAACCGGCGGAAGGAAAGCTCCAGCGCACCCCTACCTGGCGCGCCAAATGTCGGATTTCGGGTTCCGGCAAAACCCTTGAGGTTCGAACACTAGGGTGCGCGCGAAGATTTCCCCCCACCTAATCACGCTCTCAGCCTCACCGCGATCTCAAAGGCTTAGCTCCACGAACTCGCAGCACAAGAGACACGGGATTTATACTGGTTCCGGCCACCGTTGTGGTGTAATACCCTACTCCAGTGTGGTGGTGGTGGATTGCCTCTTGGGCTGAGGATGAACAGTACAAGGGAAGAACAGCCTCCTGAGGTGAGGTGTTCTTGTGCTTGGTGAATGTGTTTGGGTGAGGATTGCTCAAGATGAGTTCCCTCCTACTATGGTGGCTAGTCCTATTTATAGAGGCCTTGGTCCTCTTCCCAAGTATTGAGCGGGAAGGGATGCCACAACGGCTAGTTTGAAGGGGGACAGCTAGTACAAGTTATCCTGACAAAAGTAGTCTTCGCCTGCCAAAGGCTCTAGTGGTGACGCCGTCTTGGGCTCCACGGTGACCTTCGTCCTGCCACCCTGCTGGTCTTGGTCTCGTTGCACCGATATGGAAACAAGCAATCTAATCATCCTAAAACCAAAGCTTGGCGCATTATTTTTACAATACAATGGATATATACAAGGGGCTAATTATTTTCAGAGAAACTTCCATGATTTTTTTTGCATTGTTTCCATGCGCATGAACACAAGTGTTCAAGGTCGACCCTCACTTCTCCAATGCACAACCTTCCAATCACTTCTCTTAATGAAAAACTTTTTAGGCATGAGAGGCAAAATATTTTTTTTTGTATTTTCATTTTTTTAATTTTTTTTGTATGTTTCACCCACAACTAAACAGAAACAAAAAGAAAAAACAAAATCTACTTAGTGAAGAAAGCAAACAAGCACACACGAGAATATCAACCCCACGCTATTGCTCCCCGGCGACGGCGCCAGAAAAGAGCTTGATAATCCCCAAGTGCAGGGAATAATCGTAGCAATTCCCAAAGATGGAAGTGATAAGTATGGAGTGTCGAACCCACAAGGAGCTAAAGGTAAGATCAATATTCTCTCAAGTCCTATCTGCCACTGATATGACTATTTACACCGAACGTTTGCTTCCAACTAGAAACGAGAAATAAAACTACGTTGTGGGTATGAAGAGGATAACTTTGCATGATATCCGAGAGCTAAAATATAAAAGTAGGTGATGTTATCATAAAGTTAGAATATATTACTAAATATTATAAATAGCGAGTGTGGAATAATGATGGGTCGGTGTGCGGAATTATCCTAGGCAATTGTGAACAAGACCGGTAATCACTATTGCAATTTCATATGAGGGAGAGGCATAAGCTAACATACTTTCTCTTCTTGGATCATATGCACTTATGATTGGAACTCTAGCAAGCATCCGCAACTACTAAAGATCATTAAGGTAAAACCCAACCATAGCATTAAAGCATCAAGCCCCCTTTATCCCATACGCAACAACCCCCTTACTCGGGTTTATGCTTCTGTCACTCAAGCAACCCACTATAAGCGAATCATGAACGTATTGCAACACCCTACAGCGGGAATCCCTCACGCTTGCGCGACACGGAGGGCACAATAGGACAGCACGAAAATAAAACATACAAGTCATACCAATCTAGATCATCAATCAACCCAAAGACAAAGGATATCTACTCAAAACATCATAGGATGGCAACACATTATTGGATCATAATATGTGGCATAAAGCACCATGTTCAAGTAGGGATTACAGCGGGGTGCGGGAGAGTGGACCGCATAAAAGAGATGAGGATGGTGATGATGATGGTGATGTTGATGAAGACGATCACCGCAGCGATGATTCCCCTCCCGATGGCACTCCGGCGCCATCGAGAGAGAGGAGGAGAGGTTCTCCCCCTTGTGCTTCCTCCTCCATGGCCTCCCCCCTGGATGGGGAGAGGTTCTCCCTCTGGTCCTTGGCCTTCATGGCAATGATGGCCCCTCGGGGATCCTCCCCCATGGCCTCCGGTGATGATGGCCCCCTCCGGCAGGGTGCCAGAGAGGGCCTAGATTGATTTATCATGGCTACAGAGGCTTGCGGCGGCGGAACTTCCGATCTAGGTTATTTTCTAAAGGTTTCTGTATTTATAGGAGAGGATGGCGTCGAGAACAAGTCAGGGGTCCCCGAGGCGGCCACGAGATAGGGACGCGCCCCAGGGCGGTGGGCGCGCCCCCACCCTCGTGGGGCCCACGGGACTCCCCTCCGGTAGATTTTTGTTCCAGTATTTTTTATATTTTCCAGAAAAATTCTCCGTTGATTTTCATCACATTCCAAGAACTTTTATTTCTGCACAAAAACAACACCACGGTAGTTCTGCTGAAAACAGCGTCAGTCCAGGTTAGTTCTAATCAAATCATACGAAAATCATATAAAACTGTTGTAAACATGGCATGAATACTTCATAAATTATAGATACGTTGGAGACGTATCTGACGCCAGGACGAGGAACATCTCATGGTCCTCGCCCTCGCCGGCCTGCTCGCGAGCAATGAAAAGCCGCGGCGAGGCGACTCGGTGCCGGGGCGGCTGAAAGCAAAGAACCGGCATCCTCTGGAAGGCTATTGCATGCTCTACTCCGACTACTTTGCTGACACTCCATTGCACGGCGACAAAGTATTTCGGCGCTGTTATCGGATAAGCCGAAAGTTTTTCCTCAGGATTGTGAATTCCATCCGGGAGTTCGACAACTACTTCAAGTGCAAGGAGGATTGCACCGACAAACTTGGATTCACCTCAATCCAGAAGTGCACGACAGCGATGAGGATGCTTGCATACGGAGCTCCCGGTGATTCACTCGACGACTATGGGCGCATGGCCGATTCCACGACCATTAAGTGTTTCTACAAGTTCTGCGGGGCATTGGTGGCAGTGTTTGGACCGCAATACTTGCGATCACCCAATGCTAAAGACACTGCTCGGATCCTAGTGATGTTTACTACACAACCTTCTTCTTGTAGACGTTGTTGGGCCTCCAAGTGCAGAGGTTTGTAGGACAGTACAAATTTCCCTCAAGTGGATGACCTAAGGTTTATCAATCCGTGGGAGGCGTAGGATGAAGATGGTCTCTCTCAAACAACCCTGCAACCAAATAACAAAAAGTCTCTTGTGTCCCCAATACACCCAATACAATGGTAAATTGTATAGGTGCACTAGTTCGGCGAAGAGATGGTGATACAAGTGCAATATGGATGATAGATATGAGTATTTGTAATCTGAAAATATAAAAACAGCAAGGTAGCAAGCGATAAAAGTGAGCATAAACGGTATTGCAATGCTAGGAAACAAGGCCTAGGGTTCATACTTTTGTTGGGGAACGTAGTAATTTCAAAAAAATCCTACGCACATGCAAGATCATGGTGATGCATAGCAACGAGAGGGGAGAGTGTTGTCCACGTACCCTCGTAGACCATAAGCGGAAGCGTTATGACAACGCGGTTGATGTAGTCGTACGTCTTCACGATCGACCGATCCTAGTACCGAACGTACGGCACCTCCGCGATCTGCACACGTTCAGCTCGGTGACGTCCCACGAACTCACGATCCAGTAGAGCTTCGAGGGAGAGTTCCGTCAGCACGACGGCGTGCTGACGGTGATGATGAAGTTACCGACGCAGGGCTTCGCCTAAGCACCGCTACGATATGACCGAGGTGGAATATGGTGGAGGGGGGCACCGCACACGGCTTGGAACAATCAACTTGTGTGTTCTAGGGTGCCCCCCCGCCCCCGTATATAAAGGAGCAACGGGGGAGGCCGGCCGGCCTTGGTGCGCCCCAAGGAGAGGAGGAATCCTCCTCCTATTAGGAGTAGGATTCATCCTTTCCTAGTCCTACTAGGAAGGGGGAAGGGGGAAGGAAAGAGAGGGAGAGGGAGAGGGAAAGAGGGGCCGCGCCCCCTCCCCTAGTCCAATTCGGACTCCCCATGGGAGGGGGCGCGCCACCTCCTGGGCTGCTGCCCTCTCTCTCCCCTAAGGCCCACTAAGGCCCAATACTTCCCCGGGGGGTTCCGGTAACCCCTCGACACTCCGGTTTTCTCCGAAACCACCCGGAACACTTCCGGCGTCCGAATATAGCCGTCCAATATATCAATATTTATGTCTCGACCATTTTGAGACTCCTCGTCATGTCTGTGATCACATCCGGGACTCCGAACTATCTTTGGTACATCAAAACACATAAACTCATAATATCGATCGTCACCGAACATTAAGCGTGCGGACCCTACTGGTTCGAGAACTATGTAGATATGGCCGAGACTCATCTCCGGTCAATAAACAATAGCGGAACCTGGATGCTCATATTGGTTCCTACATATTCTAGGAAGATCTTTATCGGTCAAACCGCATAACAACATACGTTGTTCCCTTTGTCATCGGTATGTTACTTGCCCGAGATTCGATCGTCGGTATCTCAATACCTAGTTCAATCTCGTTACCGGCAAGTCTCTTTACTCGTTCCGTAATACATCATCCCGCAACTAACTCATTAGTTGCATTGCTTGCAAGGCTTATAGTGATGTGCATTACCGAGAGGACCCAGAGATACCTCTCCGACAATCAGAGTGACAAATCCTAATCTTGATCTATGCCAACTCAACAAGTACCATCGGAGACACCTGTAGAGCACCTTTATAATCACTCAGTTACGTTGTGACATTTGGTAGCACACAAAGTGTTCCTCCGGTATTCGGGAGTTGCATAATCTCATAGTCATAGGAACATGTATAAGTCATGAAGAAAGCAATAGCAATATACTAAACGATCAAATGCTAAGCTAACGGAATGGGTCAAGTCAATCACATCATTCTCTAATGATGTGATCCCGTTAATCAAATGACAACTCATGTATATGGTTAGGAAACTTAACCATCTTTGATTCAACGAGCTAGTCAAGTAGAGGCATACTAGTGACACTCTGTTTGTCTATGTATTCACACATGTAGTAAGTTTCCGGCTAATAAATTCTAGCATGAATAATAAACATTTATCATGATATAAGGAAATATAAATAACAACTTTATTATTGCCTCTAGGGCATATTTCCTTCAGTCTCCCACTTGCACTAGAGTCAATAATCTAGATTACACAGTAATGATTCTAACACCCATGGAGTCTTGGTGCTGATCTGTTGGGTAACATAGTAATTTCAAAAAAATTCCTACGCACACGCAAGATCATGGTGATGCATAGCAACGAGAGGGGAGAGTTTCGTCCACGTACCCTCGTAGACCGTAAGCGGAAGCGTTATGAGAATGCGGTTGATGTAGTCGTACGTCTTCACGATCCGACCGATCCAAGTACCGAACGTACGGCACCTCCGAGTTCAGCACATGTTCAGCTCGGTGACGTCCCACGAACTCAGATCCAGCAGAGCTTCACGGGAGAGTTCCGTCAGCATGACAGCGTGATGACGGTGATGATGTTGCTACCGACGCAAGGCTTCGCCTAAGCACCGCTATGATATGACCGAGGTGGATTATGGTGGAGGGGGGCACCGCACACGGCTAAAAAGATCAACCGATCAACTTGTGTGTCTATGGGGTGCCCCCTCCCTCGTATGTAAAGGAGTGGAGGAGGGGAGGGCCGGCCCTCTCTAGGCGCGCCCAAGGGGGGAGTCCTACTCCCGGTGGGAGTAGGATTCCCCCTTCCCAAGTTGGACTAGGAGAGGGAAAGGAAGGGAGAGAAGGAGAGAAGGAAAGGGGGCGCCGCCCCCTCCTTTTCCAATTCGGACTAGAGGGGGAGGGGGCGTGCGGCTGCCCTGGCCGCCCCTCCTCTTCTCCCACTAGGGCCCATTAGGCCCAATATACTCCCCCGGGGGTTCCGGTAACCCCCGGTACTCTGGTATATGTCCGAAACCTCCCGAAACACTTTAGGTGTCCGAACATAGTCGTCCAATATATCGATCTTTACGTCTCGACCATTTCGAGACACCTCGTCATGTCCATGATCATATCCAGGACTCCGAACTACCTTCAGTACATCAAAACACAAAAACTCATAATACCGATCGTCACCGAACTTTAAGCGTGCGGACCCTACGGGTTCGAGAACTATGTAGACATGACCGAGACACGTCTTTGGTCAATAACCAATAGCGGAACCTGGATGCTTATATTGGCTCCCACATATTCTACGAAGATCTTTATCGGTCAAACCGCGTAACAACATACGTTGTTCCCTTTGTCATCGGTATGTTACTTGCCCGAGATCCGATCGTCGGTATCCTCATACCTAGCTGAATCTCGTTACTGGCAAGTCTCTTTACTCGTTCCGTAATGCATCATCCCGCAACTAACTCATTAGTCACATTGCTTGCTAGGCTTATAGTGATGTGCAATACCCAGAGGGCCCAGAGATACCTCTCCGATAGTCGGAGTGACAAATCCTAATCTTGATCTATGCCAACTCAACAAGTACCATTGGAGACACCTGTAGAGCACCTTTATAATCACCCAGTTACGTTGTGACGTTTGGTAGCACACAAAGTGTTCCTCCGGTAATCGGGAGTTGCATAATCTCATAGTCATAGGAACATGTATAAGTCATGAAGAAAGCAATAGCAGCAAACTAAAATGATCAAGTGCTAAGCTAACGAAATGGGTCAAGTCAATCACATCATTCTCCTAATGATGTGATACCGTTTATCAAATGACAACTCATGTCAATGGTTAGGAAGCATAACCATCTTTGATCAACGAGCTAGTAAAGTAGAGGCATGTTGGGGAACGTAGTAATTTGAAAATTTCCCTACGCACACGCAAGATCATGGTGATGCATAGAAATGAGAGGGGAGAGTGTGTCCACGTACCCTCGTGGACCGAAAGCGGAAGCGTTAGCACAACGCGGTTGATGTAGTCGTACGTCTTCACGATCCGACCGATCCAAGTACCGAACGTACGGCACCTCCGAGTTCAGCACACGTTCAACTCGATGACGTCCCGCGAACTCCGATCCAGCAGAGCTTCACGGGAGAGTTCCGTCAGCACGATAGCGTGATGACGGTGATGATGTTGCTACCGGCGCAGGGCTTCGCCTAAGCACCGCTACGATATGACCGAGGTGGAATATGGTGGAGGGGGGCACCGCACACGGCTAAGAGATCAAGAGATCAATTGTTGTGTCTATGGGGTGCCCCTCTCCTCCGTATATAAAGGGGGGGAGGAGAGGGCCGGCCAAGGGGAGGAGGCGCGCCCAAGGGGGGAGTCCTACTCCCACCGGGAGTAGGACTCCTCCTTTTCCTATTTGGAGAGGGAGAGGGAAGGAAGAGGAAGGAGGGAGGAAGGAAAGGGGGGGCCGGCCCGCTTCCCAATTCGGATTGGGCTTGGGGGGGGGGCGCCCCCTCCCTTGCTCTTTTCCCCTCCTTTCCACTAAAGGCCATTAAGGCCCATATACCCCCCGGGGGGTTCCGATAACCTCCCGGTGCTCCGGTATTATCCCGATCTCACCCAGAACCATTCCGGTATCCAAATATAGTCGTCCAATATATCGATCTTTACGTCTCGACCATTTAGAGACTCCTCGTCATGTCCCCGATCTCATCTGGGACTCCGAACTACCTTCGGTACATCAAAACACATAAACTCATAATACAAATCGTCACCGAATGTTAAGCGTGCGGACCCTACGGGTTCGAGAACTATGTAGACATGACCGAGACACGTCTCCGGTCAATAACCAATAGCGGAACCTGGATGCTCATATTGGCTCCCACATATTCTACGAAGATCTTTATCGGTCAAACCGCATAACAACATACGTTGTTCCCTTTGTCATCGGTATGCACTACAAAAAAAATACACTTCCGTGATGATACGTGTTTGTCACAGTAGGTCGCGTTTTTTGTCATGCATGTACATCCATGACAAATTTATGACAGAATCAAGATAGTCATACCTGTGCTGTCGTAGAAGTGTTCCATGACATTACCAAAATTATCATCACGGAAGTGTCCACTTCCATGACAATAAATCGCGCGTCACAAAAGTGCTTTCGTCAAGGGTGACCGACACGTGGCATCCACCGTAACGGAACGCCGTTAAGCTATCGGGTCGGGTTTTGGATCCGATAACCCGTTAACAGCCCCGACCAATGGGGATTTTCCACGTGTAAAATCATCATTGGCTGGAGGAAACACGTGTCGGCTCATCGCTGGGACAGATGTCATCCACTCATTGGACAGAAGGCGCCTATGATACGTCGACACGTGGCACGGCCCAACAGAGGCCCATTCCTGTGAAAAGGCCGGCCCGTTTGACTTGGTCAAAAGGTGGCGGGCCGGCCCATGGAAAGCCTGTTAACGGCCTGTTCGCATATAGCCCATTTACAGCCCGCTAACCCAAGGCCCGTTACGCCCTATTCGAATTAGGCCCAGTAGCGTCATCTGGGCCATCCAATATGATTCCAGCCCGTTTTCACTTCTGGCCCATGTATGGCCCATGACGTCTTTCGGCCCATATGAGGCCCTATGTAACTCTTGGCCTATTAACGGCCCGTGGTGAAACTGGCCCGTAATGAACAGTGTATCACTTTACACCCATTAACGGCCCGTGGTGAAACTGGCCCGTAAAGAACAGTGTATCACTTTATACCCATTAACGGCCCGTTATTCCGTTGGGCCGTTTCCAGCCCATGTTATCTTTCGGCCTTCTCAGAGCCCATTTATTCTTGGGCTATTTTCCAGCATTCGTTTACTTACGGCCCGTTACTGTCATTTTCTGCTTGTGGGCCAAATTCAGCCCGTGGTTACAGTCGGCCCGTTTGTGGTCCGTTAATACGTTGGGCCGTTTTCATAGCGTCATCAAATACGGCCTATTAACGATGGCCCGTTATGGTCGGCCCATGAACGGACGATTCCAACTCTAGCCCGTTTACGGCCAGAATGCGGTCTGTTTGGCCCATGTTTGGCCAATCGATCATACGGCCCGTATAAGGCCCATTGATGATACGGCCCGTAGAAGGCCCATTGTTTCTACGGCCCGTAGAAGGCCCATGTTTCTACGGCCCGTAGAAGGCCCACTGTTTCTACGGCCCGTAGAAGGCCCACTGTTTCTACGGCCCGTAGAAGGCCCACTGTTTCTACGGCCCGTAGAAGGCCCACTGTTTCTACGGCCCGTAGGAGGCCCAGTGTCACTACAGTAAATATTAGCCCATGGTTATTGTGGCCTAGTTTTAAAAAATAGGTTATTGCAGCCACTAGCAAACCGCAGAAAAAGAACTGCACTGACTACAAGCAAACAAATAAACAAGACAACAAGGAAATAAATAAGCAAGCAACTTACACTAGGCTATCACGGCTATTACACATATTACATCCACTGGGCATCAAAGTTCGCCACCAGTGCAAATATAGGGAACACAGCAGCATATAAACGCCGCAGCAAAACAAGTCCAGAACTGAAACCACTTCAGAAGAGCTCAAGAAACAATATCCTGGGTACCCATAATGCTGGCAAGATGCTTAGCAAGCTTATTAACTTTCTCTTGTTTGGCGCTTAAGTCCTCCAGCGCTTGCTGTTGCACCAGAAAGTATGCATCTGAATTCTGCAGGGACTTCCTCAGTCCTTCGGCTTCCTGTCGCATAACATCTGATCGATGTCTTTCAACTTGAAGTTGAGACTCAAGAAGCCGAACTGATTCAGGCAACGAGTTCGAAGAGCTGGTGCCAGCAGTGGTAGCCAGTAACTCGAACACTACATCAAGACAGGACTTTGGGGTTGTCTCAGTGTCTTCAATATAGTTTTTATCAGCTTTCTTGGAGACCAACAGGGATGTCTCACTATCTTGAACCTTATCTGCATTACTTCCTTTACCATTGCATAACAGGGTACTCTTCTCCAATATTTTATCCGCGTTCTAAAAGAGAAACAAACAAACACATCTCAGGTTTACAATGTAGTATATGAAACTCATTTTGGTAAACCAGTTCAGTAGTAAGGTGGACAGGATAACAGCATGAAACAAACATATATCTATGTAGTATGGTCACTGTATGGTCTATATCATTCTAGTTTATGTTGCCAAATCAAGATAGATACAGTTCGAATCATATCTATTTAAGACAAAGCAGCATAGACAGAATATAAGTGTGGGAAACTACACAGCAATAACAACACTTGTAATGTGCATGGCATGAGAACATAACTGTTTATTCAATTGAAACTGAAATCAACATAGAGCAAGTTACAACAGCAAACAGCCAAACACGTTGAAGAAACAGGTTTAAAACATACCTGTTGCGCCATTGGAGTTTCAATTGCATCCTTCAAATTTGAAATTAGTTGGTATCAGTAAATACAGTGATGCAAGAGCAAAGTAGTATGAACCATAGCTACGGAACCTGACCTGAGAACAATTCTTCTTCTGCTTTAAGCGTTGACTTCGGGTTCGGAGTGGTGGTCCTCGTGATTTGGGCACTGCAGTTGCCTTACTAACTGCTCGTGTTTGGGTGCTCTGTGGTGGAGACGGTGCTGTGTCAACGGGAACTGGGTGTCTATCTGCTGGGGTTGGGGTTAGAAGGGGTGTAGCTGGTTCTCTGTCCAACTGGGTAGGGGTACAATCTGCATGAGTGTGGGTTATGTGTGGTGGGGCTGGTTCTTGGGCAAGTACAACCGTGGTTCTATCTGCATCGACAGGTAGCACGATCTTTTCTGAAGACCGTGTTTTTACTCCCACAGATACTGCCATCACTCCCTCCAATTGAAATGGCTGATAAACAAGAAAAGTAATTGAATGTACAGACATTGTAAGATAGACAGGTGCAATGGATAGTAGGGAAGAAAACAGGGCATGAAATAATTCACATTTATGTTGTCTAAGCAAACAGAATAGCAGGACATAATTTCACATATATGATGGCTAATTAAACAGGATAGCATGACACAATTTCACATGTATGATGGCTAACTAAACAGGATAGAATGACATACTTCAAAATATGATGACTATGTAAACAGGATGACATGATATAACTATACGATGTGTCTATTAAAGTGGTTGGCATGCCATAAATCACAAACATGCCGTCGATGGAAACATGATGGCATGATATAATTCACGGATAGAATGACATAATTTAAAATATGATGACTATGTAAACAGGATGAGATGATATAACTATATTATGTCTTTAGAAAATGGGTTGGCATGCCATAATTCAGATACATGCTGTCTATGTAAACATCATGGCATGACATAATTCAAATATATGATTTATATACTAAGGAAGTGAGCAGAGGGCAATCGCATATATGATGTGTCAACTAAGGAGATGGCATTCAATATTGTGTATATGATGTAAAAACTAAGCATTGCAATACAACATATGCATTATATGAGTAATATAACCCTGCCAAGTTTGAGCATACACCTCAGGGGGATAATAGGACTGGTCATCTGCCTCTGAATCCTCCTCTGAAGAGCTATCTGTAACCAGCAAGATATCTGCTTCAGCAGGTAGCATTGTCTGCTCTGAAGACCTTGTTTTCACTCCAGATTTCTCCATCACCAATTCAAATGGCTGATGCACAGGAAGAGCAGTTGAATATACAAACATTGTCGACAAAAGCAATGAGAAATACAAAAAAAGGACGGCATGATATAATTCACATATATGACGCTTGCCTAAACAGCATGGCATTGCATAATTCACATACATAATGCCTTGCAACAAGATAACATTGCATAATTCACATATATAATGTCTTGCAACAAGATGGCATTGCATAATTCACATATATGGTAATTAGACACTAAACAGGTGGCATTCACACAAAGCATGTCTAAACTAAGCAAATGACATAGCAATGCAAGATACCATACGCACGATATGAGCAACATAACCCTGCCAAGTTAGGGCATGCACCTCGGGGGGGGGAATATGACTGGTCATCTGTCTCTGAATCCTCCTCTGAGGAGCTATCGGTAACCAGCAAGACATGCGCTTCGTCAGATAGCATTGTCTGCTCTGAAGACCTTGTTTCCACTCCAGATTTTTCCATGACCGTGCCGAATGGCTGATGCACAGGAAGAGTAATTGAATGTACTAAAATTGTTGACAAATTTAACACGTAATAAAAAAATGATGGCATGATATAATTCACATATAAGATGACTGGCTAACCAGGGTGGCATTGCAAAATTCACATATATGATGCCTGGCTAGACAAGATGGCATTGCATGATTCACATATACGATAAAGAAACTAAACAGATGGCATTGACACAAAGCATGTCTAAACTAAGCAGATGACATCTTTAATGTATACAGTAAGCAATGCAAGGCACCATATGCATGATATTACCAACATCAGCATGCCAAGTTAGAGCGAAGACCTCATGGGGTAAATAGGAGTGGTCTTCTCCTTCTGAATCCCCCTCAGAACAGTTATCTTCCTCTTGATTACGATCCGAAATGGGTGGAGGGGGGCTGCCTTTGCGCCCACCATGGAACGACGTCTGCATGAAATTTTATTGCCACGCAAGGCTCGTCTCTTTTGCTCTACATGATCAGTTCCATTGTGTACAATAACTGGCATGCATAGGAATAAAACATAGTGAGATTATGTAAGGAGTGCATGCACAAATCCAGAGTGATGGTAGCAAACTGTGGATAGACCCAAAACCAATGATAGCAGGCAGATAATAGCTTTAGTTAAAAAATACAGATAATGGCTCCTTTAATGTTTGTTTGCACCCAACATGAAACTCATAGTAGACACCGGAGATTAACCAGATAGTAGACAGATAGTACTGATTGCTGCCCCAATATGTACCCCACAACCATTTAAAAACTCAAGTTTCAGCATTAGTTTGGACCTGACTCGGAGTCTAATAGGTGAACACGACGATAATGTAGCATGTCATCATATTAAGCGACGCATAACGTAAGCAGACACGGAAGAGTGCGACCTCTCTTGCGGACCCGTGTAGTCCTCAAGGTCATCTGCTCAGTTGATGATGGTAATGCAGTTGCCGTGGCTGCCGGCGGCGGGGAAGAAGATCTGAGGCGGCGAAAGACAGTCTGGAGAGCGGATCCCTGCTGTGGTGAACCCTTCCGTCGTTGGAGCAGCTGAGCTGGGGTGGAACACAGCGCCGCAGGAGCAGGACAAACCACACAAGGTTTTCTTTGACACATATCTGTAACAGAAGTAATTGAGTAAGGGCTTGTTTGAATTTGAGGATTCTAACAATGCAGGGATAGGAAATAGACAGGAATAGGATAGGAATGCACGTGCAAAACAGAGAATTTAAAAACACAGGATTTCTGCCAATCTGGGTGTTTGATTCACAACAATTGGAAGATCACAGGATGCAAAAAAGCATGGTGAGATTAAGTCAAACCACAAGAAAATGTACGGTTATAATGCTATTATGCTACTATCTCTTAGTCTTGTGCTTGATGAATAGGAATATGAAAAGGAGGAGAAGTGGAAATTAGAATTCCTACGGTTTTTCTTTCAAGGAGACACTAAAGGAACAAATCCTACAGTTTTCCTTTGCTCCATTCCTTTGCACCAAATTCATGAAAAGTAGTACCATAGGAAACTTTCCAATTCCGATGTTTTTCATTCACTTTTCCTTTCAAGCACTGGCGATTCTAGTAGGCAGGCTTGAGCAAGGAAAATCCTACACTAAAAAAATGTTTTTGTGCTACTTCTATTACTTTGGACCCAGGCCACTGCCATACTAGCTCAACTCCCAGGCCCATCGACAAATGCACAGCTCAAACGCGCAGAGATAAATAATGATGGCGTTCAAGAGAGTCCATCACGGATAGCTAAGTTGCCTGGTACCTCACTGCTTGTCATATAGTAGGATAAAATAATCGTATTTCCCGTTACTACGAGTGCTCAGTGGACAATATATATAACATGTAGAGTAAAAAAGAGATGCAACAAGTGTACAACCTCTTTGGCGAAGCCATGTCGATCTCAGCGTGATTGGGTTGGCCGGTGAGGATGCTCCGGCTGACTTGGCTGTCGGAGGAGGGGAAGAAGATCTTAGGCGTCTGGAGATGGAGCCCGAGGTACTGCTCCGCTGTGATGGAGGGTTTCGTCGTTGGAGCAGCTCCGGTGAGTTGTACGACGCCGAGGCTGAAGCAGGACAAGAGAGACAACGAACAACGTTAACCTGAGTGGAATTCTAATAGCATCTCCAATACATGACGTAAAATACATAACCACAAAGTGCTAGATGTAAAATACATCAGCCGCTCATCTCTGAACTTAACTGTCGAAACTGAATTTAACTGTCGAAACTGAACTTAACTGTCGAAACTGAACTTAACTGTCGAAACTGAATTTTGCTGTCGAAACTGAACGCACTAGCAAGGTGAGGCTACACGTCGGTCGACTGACTTTTTCATCTCTGGTCAGTCGATTTTGCAGCCGTTGGATACGAAATCAAGGGCCTGCGGTTCATCTTCAACCTCCACCCCCTGAGCCGCCAGCCACCACCGGCCAAACAGCAGCCCCCGCCGCCCGCGGCCGGCGGTGCGCCGCCCGCCCGCCCCGAAAACACTCCCCACCGCCGGTCCGCCGCCGCCCCGGCCATCCCTCTAGGCCCCCCCGTGCCGAGCTTTTTCTCCGGCGATCCCCACGCCACCGCCCCGCCAACGCCCCGCCACCGCCGGCGACCACCGCCCCCATCCTGAACCCTAAGATAGATAGTGGGGCACCTCTCCGGCGAGCCCCCCTCCCCGCTGCGGCTGGTTCTTCCTTCACCCCGGCGAGCCCCCCCACCCCCTGAAAATCGACTGACCCAAAAGTCGATTCAGTCGACTGAAGTGTAGCTAAATCGGAGCAGCATCGCAAGCAAGAGCAAGAGCGAGAGCAGCAGCGCGAGCAAGAGCAATAGCAAGAGCAGACCAGGCAGGGGACCGAGAGCAAGAGCAGAGCAGCAGCGCGAGCGAGAGCTAAAGCAGCAGCAGCTCCTACTGATGTGGACGTCGCCGCCGAGGGAGCGACACCGTGGAGGAAGTGGCCGGCGACGCCGCCGTGGATGGAGCCGCGCCGTGTCGGCTCGGGACCGAGCGCCGGCAGCACCGTGAGATCGAATCAAGAAGAAAATGCGGCGATTAGTGTACAACCTCTTTGGTGGCGCCGATTAGGCCGCAGCTTCATCCGAGGAAACGGTGATGATGATGCTCTTCCGGTGGTGCAGGTGAAGACGGCGGTGTGGGAATGGAGGTGGCGCGAAAGACGAGGGGAACGTCGGGGCAGCTCCTTGGAGGTGGAGGACGGGGTGGCTGAACCGGCGGGACGATGAGATCGACGACGGATCCTCATCCGGTACGGTGGATGAGGGACGTCGAGGTGTTGCTGTGGACGACGTCGTCGGGAAGAGGCTCCGGCTGGGTGGCGGACGGAGCAGGGTGTGGGGTTTCGTCGCGGGTTTTCGCGGCCTCGGTGTACGAATGGGTGGGCGGATGGGATGGCAGTGGGGAACCATGGCTTAGAGACGCGCTTGTCCGAAATGTGGGGTAAGTTACGAAAGTACCCCCACCGATTTGAGGCGGTTCTTTCGGTTCAGGGGTACCACGGGCATTTCGCGTGTCGGGATTTCACAGGAGGTGGGAGTTTTCGCGCGCGTTGTAATTTCGGAATAGCAAGGCGCGGGTTGAGATGGAGGGAGTTGTCGGAGCACAACGAGACAAAGATATATCTTAAATATTTCGGGCTAACAAGGCGCGGGTTGAAGAGGCGGGAGTTTCGCAGCACGATAGACAGAGACGCTAGCTTGAATTTTCGGCATAACAAGGCGCGGCTTGAAATTTCGGAAGAACAAGCTTAACGTGTAGCCCAAAAAAAGACAATTTGCACCTCAACACGCACAACACACACACAAACACCATTTAGACTAGAGTAAGGTACACGTGCATTGCACGCATGAGATTTGGCAACCAAATTATGAATAAATACCACATTATAGCATGCAAGCTTTGAGTCATATATGCATGATGTAGATGTTCGTTTAATTCTTATAGTTCATTTCATTCAAAATCATCTAGTTTTTATAAGAAAGCTAATCTATTTTAAGATTCATGTAATTGTGCGTCGTAAGACAAATTAAAAACAAATAATGGCAAATCATGTAGAAAATATTTGGGCAATTCTGATACGGAAGATTCTAGAACAAATAAGAAGTGCTTGTGTTTTGATGTTTGTGCATTATGCTTAAGTTCAACCATGGAGTCTTCTAGATTATACATGTGGCGAAATCTGGTGGAATCTAGATGATATCCAATGACCAGTAGTGCTCAAATTTGCCATCTTTGGACCATCGGATTCGCCTCATCCAACGACCATCTTTCAAAGTTAAAGTTACCCGCACACGATATAAAAAAATATAAAATATAATATATATAGGGGTATAGATATAGATATGTGATGCGAAAGCCGTGCACGGATGCGACGTGGCCAAATGATGTCTGCCATCGGTATCTCAAATTCAAATCAGTCTGACCTTGTTCAATGTGTATACATTACAACATGCTCGTTTCCAAACCACACCGCGCAGATCTCCGTTATATTCATGCATGCATGGGTTTCAAACATCAGGATTTCTTATTCAAATATTTGAATTCAACTTTACATTGATTATGACCTCACCTATTCTTTTACACCCACACAATAGTCTTATCTTTATAATTGTACCACTAACTTTCTCTCGTGCATGCATGCACACACACCTACCAGTCGGCATTATCCATCGCACGCATACAATCTTTTTCTTCAGTTCGGTCTCCCATGAAGGCACACACCCACACACATCCCCCTCTCCATCATATCGGGCATTCTTTATCTCTCATGCGTGCATGCGCAACGATCGATGTTCCTCTATGTATGTGTGTATATAGCTAGGTCTTTCATAGTTTTCCACACAAACCGATCAATCGATATATCCAGTGAGGTCTCACCCTCTTTCCCACATCCACATCGATCAATCTATACCTCTCTATATAGGATTAACATATATAGCTAATACACCCACATTAATTATATATCCAACGTCCCCCTCTCATCATCCATGCCTTCCGCTTCATCTCTCAGACGCGTGCACAATGGCGAAGACAGGGGGCAGTAAGGGCCCTGCCCCCCTCCCCCCTAACATCACTATATATCGAGGCTAATATGAATGTGATCATTAGACAATTGCTGCTAAAAATGGTTTAAGTTCATGAATTGACCCTCCTCATAAAGGATTAGCAATGCTTGGCCCCCTAGCTCATTTATTTTTCATGGCTCCGCCACTGCGCGCAACAGCGCACGTGTTCGCCCCCTCTCTCTAAATATCGATCTCGCACTTGTGCATTCCTTCATAGTCTCCCTCCACTCGGCCCCTCGCACCATCTTCTAGCCCCCCACCGGATTTTGCCACATGTACAATCTAGCAGACTCCATGGTTGAACTTAAGCATAATGCACAAACCTCAAAACAACAGTGGTTCTCTTTTGTTCTAGAATCTTCCGTATCATAACTGCCCAAACTTTTTTTCTAGTTGAATTGCCATTATTTGTTTTTACTTTATGCTTTACAACGCACAATTCCATGAATCATAAAATAGATTAAGGGCTTCTTTGATTCAAAGGATTCTCAAAGGAATTTTGGAGGATTCTAATCATTAGGAATTTTTCCTATCTTGGTTGTTTGATTCGTAGGATTGTAAACCATAGGAATTTTTCCATATGATTCATTTGCACTAGATTTCATAGGAAACATCCCATCCACTCAAACCTCTTTGAAAGAATTCTGCGTTTTTTCTATGCACAATCAAACACTCGTACAATCCTGTAGGATTCAAGACGACATTCCACTATAATCCCATGTTTTTCCTATTCCCGCGTTCTTAGCTTTTTTATAAAAACTAATTGATTTTGAATGAGATGAACTATAAGAATTAAACGAAGGGCTACATCAGGCATATATGACTCAGAGCTTACATGCTATAGTGTGGTATTTATTCATAATTTGGTTGCAAAATCTGATGCGTGCAATGCACGTGTACCTTACTAGTACTTCGAGTATGTGCAAAACACGTAAATTAGAATACCAATGGCACGCTACACAGTGTCTCTCTTACAGTTCATGAAGCCACGTGGCACATGTGGAGGCGTTGTCGCGACCTCCTTGCGTGGATTGATCACAGTGACGTGCTGCTGGTTCCAGAAGAATGTACTCGTCCTCCCTGAGCCATACTGGCGGTACATGCACGAAGCGAAGATGTGCACGCACGCCACGCACGCACTCATTCCCTCGCACGCACACGCGGGTACACGGGCGGACGCAATTTTGTACCAAGATCCACCCCATGTGATAATTTGACGCGTGTAAAGTCGTTCACTTCATTGATGGTCAATTAATACAGCGCATGCAAATTGAGTGGACGTGAGGGCGGAAGAAAGACATTATTACTCCACTGCGCGCATGCGAGTAGTTAAATCGTGGGTTGCTAGTAGTACTTCCATTGGTCTCCTTCGTATTTTGTGCCAATTTTTGACAGTAACATAATATTTACGCATTTGAGCAGTGTAGTACTTGAAATTTATGTTCCGCTAAACTCATCGGGAGCCGTTTCGGGCCTCGAAACCAAAACCATCAATTAATCTTTACCTTGTTCCCATCACATTCGAAAGCCTGCTCACACCTACTAGTACGTACCAAACCTGAACGTGTTCCCACTATGCAGGTATTAGTACTAGTGCTAGTACTTAGGTTATAAAAAGGGGAACTACCTAACCGAAAATTACTCTACCTTTCCTCCTCATAAGTGCTTCTTCTTCGTTCGTCGTTGCCATGGCCGGTGAGCAGAGCTCTAGGTCGAGAACTACTCGTAACAAGGGAGCGGCAACCAAGGCTGCGGAAAAAAAAGAGGGCTCGCCGCCATGCAGAGACCTCGAAAGATCTCTCACGGGCAGGCGATGGCTCCCAGGAGCGCCCTAGCCGCGGAGGCGAACATGCCGAGCCGGCGGAGCTGGAGTCGTTATCCCTCGACGGCATGCCCGATCAGCTCAATAAGCAGAAGGAGTTCATCCAAGGCTTGATGGAGTTGCTGAAGGAGAGCCTCGACGACATGCCCGCTGAGCTCAATCAGCAAGGGGAGTTGACTGCCGGCTTGGTGATGCTGCTGAAGAAGAGCATTGCCTCGGAGAAGAAGGCGACCGGCGAAATCCTGCGACTTCAGGAGGACAAGGCGAAGCTCTGCCACGAGATCGACCTGTTGAAGGAGAAGAACGCCGGCTGGAAGAAGCTGCATGAGAATAGTAGTTCCTCGATGAAGATGCTGCAGGCCCTCGTCATGGAACAGAAGGAGGAGTTGGCGAAGCTCCGCATCGAGCACCCGGCTGCTGTCAAGGTACGTAATGCGGCCGTGGAACAGATGATGAAGGCTCGCGTCGAGAAATCCCGCGTCATGGACAGAATGAAGAAGATGGCGGAGGAGACGCGCAAGGAGATGGAGGTCGTGGAGGCGATGAAGAAGCAGTTACGACTCCGCGGCGAATTAGATCATTTGGGGTGATAATCTTCCTTCTTCTTTTGCTCCTGTGTTTCATCTTTTGCTTTGGGTGTTTCGCCGCACGTGTCACGTTCTCTGCGAGGCATGAATAGAACAATGTTTTTTTGAGGGAATGAATAGAACAATGCTAACAATGAGATGACTAGCAAATTAGATCATTTTTATCGCCATATGGCACTGGGCTGCCGTGTTTCGTGCTCCTCCGCCGCAGTACTACTCTAGTGGAAAACTTGAGTATACCGCACGGTTCTTTGCTCCTCCTCGATCAGGTCGTCGGCGCATTTATACGAGCAGTCAAATCACAAGGCCCCGCCTTCCAGCAGTAATGAGCCGTCAAATCACAAAGGCCCTCGCCTCTCGTGAAACCGACCAAGCTAGACTGCCCCGCCCTCTAGCCTTTTAAAAATGTATACTTTTGTACAGCAGTAGTATCGATGGATTGCACCATGGAGCAAAACTTGAAATTAAAAAAAAGGTGGTACATATGGAGAGCGCTCGTCGCCAAATTATGCATATAGTACTATTAAAAAGGCTAGTCACAATAATGGTGTCCAGCACAACCCACCCCTCAAATAAAACTAAGAGGGTGCTTGGATACGTTTTAGTCCCATGACTAAAAGTAGTGGGACTAAAACATGCTAGCCTCACCCATGCTTGGATCCAAATACTAAAAAGGCTAAAATCAAGTTAATGAGCATTTATTATCCTCCAAACCCTCCGATCCAGAACTCGCCTATGTTAAAGGAGAGGAGTTAAATGAGTAGAGAGAGGACTAATCCACATTTTAGTAGGGGTACCCCTGACTAAAAAAATTTAGTCTCAAGACTAGTTTTAGCCCCTCTTTAGTCAGGGGTGCTTGGAGCTTTAGCCTCTTAAAGATACTATTTTTAGTCAGACTAAAATAAGTCCCTTGGATCCATGCACCCTCTAAGCATCCTGGAATTCTTTGACAAAACTAAGCACCCTGAAATTCTTTGACAACTAAACTGCTGGCTATATGATGTTGGCCATATATATTGTACGTATATAATGTGAAGAAACGAGTGGTAGTACTATACCAACTAAAAGATGAAATGTAAAAAATACTAGTATGTACGTACTGAAGAGTTAAATTAACGAGAAGAAACATAACATAGTTCTGCTGGGGGCTCAGCACAACACACCCCTCAAATTAAATTAAGCACACCTGAAATTAAACTTTGCAACTATTCCGGTAGACACTGCATTAGAACCACCATGAGCAACGACACTTCCACCTTACTCGGAGTCCTCGTCCACGTCCTCGACTTCGTCCTTGTCCCTCTTCCTCTTGGCCGATACTTCTTTGCTTGAACCGCACACTTGGCTGTTGCTCTTCATCCAACCCTTGTAGATATTGAAGCAAAGGTAGCCATCCATTGCAGCGTAGTGGATGTGGTCTATATCTAGTACATTCCGCTGCCATGCATGACGATGAAACGTGTATGGAGGTTTCTCCAGTTTACCATACGAAGGATGAACCATGGCTCCTGCCAGGGTCAGCATTGAAGGCTGACGAGAGGACACCAGCCGATTCTTCTGGAGGTCGAAGGTGTTGCCTACAACGAGGCCTATCCGACGCAGGACTTCTTTGTCGTTACCAAAGTCTACAGTAACGAATTTGACTAGGTTGCTCTCGAGGAAGTCCTTAAAATCCTGGCACTCAACATCGGCATGGCATATGTGGTAGACCAAGCATAAGTCATGCACGCAAACCTGGATCACGGCGGGCTTCTTCCTCTCTTCGTCCTTTCGATCCTTCTCTCGTCCCAGGACTGTGGTGTACTCAACATCTAGCCGAGCGACCCACTCATCATCTGAGTCTTCGAACATGCGCCTGAAGCGAGAAAGGCATCCTTTCACCGTCGCGGAAGAACGGGTGTAGATGACGTCGAACTCATTGCCGGTGATGGTTCTAACCTTGTACTCACCGCCGATCATGGAGATTTGGGACGCCATGGATTTGGGAGGAGGGTTAGGATTAGTGGAACTGCCGTAATGTGAATGGACGGGACGACTAGGAGCGAACCGCCGTAGTATTGAAGGACGTGCGGGGACGAGTAGGAGCGAACTGCCAGCGTGAGAACAGCAGGGTAGTGGCTTTCCATTCTCCCATGATACGGGCTTCCGAGAGCCCTTGGATCTGAGATCGAATGGTTGCATGGCATGATTCTAGACCTATGGGTGAATATCCTATCCTGGAGGGTTATTCTGCAAATTTTCAGCAACTTAGCATGCGACCGTTTGATCTCAGATCCAAGGGCTGCCAGCAGCCCGTATCATGGTCGCGCCTACCACGACCGTCGCGTCGCTCGCGCGGTCGCGCCCTTGGAGATTTAACACGGTGCGTTAGGCTATCTGATGTTGGCATGTTATACATAGTCATCACTTAGTCACTCATACTACAACAAGGTTGGCTATAAGTGTAATTTTTTTACTCCTCTCTATCTCTTTCTTCGTACTCCCTCCGTCCCATAATATAAGAACGTTTTGACACTAGTGTAGTGCCAAAAACGTTCTTATATTATGGGACACAGGGAGTACTAGTATTTATTGCATTTGCCAAGGAGTGACCTCTTCCAATGAAATGGTGTTGCTAAGTTTGCTTCATTTAATTAGCTATAGACTCAAAATTGTCTTTTCACCTAGGTACACGCGCTTAGCACCATTTCTTCCTTGGGTCACCAAACTAGTCTCTCTCTTCTTGATTAACTTGCCACATCAGACTTTATGCCTATGTGGCAAGCTTAAGCACCTGTAGGAGCAAGTAAAAGTAAGTACAATAGCGCGCTTTACATGGCATTTTTGCATATGTGGAGGAAAGAGAGGCAAGGAAAAAGTGGAGAAGTGGGTTCTCGTGCAAGAGCCAGCCTCTACTACATGGTGGAGCATTGGGAGAGGCACCTGTATGGAGGTGGTCAGGAATCAGGAGACTCACGCCGGTCGTAGCACCGCAGTTAAAATGATAATGGCAAGTCAAATCACGGGGCCCCACCTGTCCAGCAGTAACTCGCTGTCAAATCACACAGCCCTACGTTTGCAGCAGCCTACTCCCTCGTCTTCTCGCGTCTCTGTCGAACCAACTAGGCGGAACTGCCCCGCCTACCGCGCAGGAAAAACCCCGCCCTCGACTTTTAAATAGTATACAATATATTAATTTTGTATCCATGGATTGCACCCACGCCATGGAGCAAAGCGTCTAGAAAACGGCGGTACACATGTATGGAGTATACAGCACGCCCGTCGCGTTCGCATCGCACCCCAGACGGTCGGTCGGTCTGGCACGCAGCTCTCCGAATGGAACGCGCGTCATATTGCGTTTGCACACACATGTGGGACGGCAATTGAGAACCGACCATAGGCACACTCCCCAGCCCCGCAAGTCGGGTGACTTAATAGAAGAGGGAGACGAGCGATAGTACTAGAGAAGTGTTGTACTACGTTGGTGCCTGGACGATCCCTGCAAGACACGGAAGATCAGTTCGTCCATGCATGTGACCAGACTCCAGCAGACACGCCTGGATTGGCTATCGTCTACATATCGTGCAGGCTGTGTTGTACATGGCTGTAGTTGTGGTGAGAAATCTAAAAAAAGGTTTCTTGTCATCTCGCAAAATTAGTTGTCATGTGCTTTGGATCACTGCGAGGGTTAAACAGCGACAACTGAGTTGGGCTAGTCATTGGGGGCACATGCACGGACAGTGACTATTCGGCTGCCATCTAGGTCAAGCCGGCTATGTTAATTAGGACATCTATTGACGAACGCCTTTTCTACGAGTTTATCTTTAATTTGAGCTTTGTTCCTCGTCTAGTTTGTCCGTCGGGATTCATGTTGTCTCCTTTGGGCACCGCTGGCGAGGGAGGGCCTCCAGCCCCTTCTTCCTCGTTGCCGTAGTGTGGGCAGATCCGGCCTCCCGCCGCCCACATAGCGACATCCCGGCGACCATCAGGTATAACTTCCTTCAAAACCGGCCTTGCTCTACTTCCTGAGCTCCTGACGTCGCTGCATTTGTATCTTTTACTATTTCTCAGGCCCCCTCGTAGATAGGATCGATCGGCTGTTCGAAAACCACCTAATTTTTGTACGTTTAAGAGGTAAAACTAGTTCATGCACTCGAATCTAGTACTACTTGGTTCAAACAAGGAAGAAAGGGGATGGGGTGGGGGAGGATTTGTTACCTGAATATAGGACTTGGTCGAAAGAGGAAATAATGGGGGCGAAACGTAGCAGAGACTGGCTATCCAACTGGTCTCTAGGTCTAATAGGGAAATAAAGGGAAACATAGTACAAACTCAATATAAACCCGATCTATTGGTTGAAAAAGGAAAGAATGTGGGGACTGGGGGACAAGTCAACAGAGTAAGTCCAGCACTAGATTTGCTAGCCTCACACAGTATAAGGTGGCTATACCGAACAAAAATGGGACCAACCCAGATATCCTGTTCTGATGTTTGTTGCCCCGAGCCACTCTTATGTAATGCCACTGGTAAAATGTAGCAGTCGCACTGTTAAAAGTAAGGACACGTTAAACCAATGTTGTTTTTAATGTAATGCCTCCAGTAATATGAATCAATGGCACTTCTTTACATGTCCTGCTAAAATTTCCCATTAAGATAAGTTGGTTCTTTTTGTTAGAAATGCAACTGTCCTGGTCCGCCTACTCTCCCGTGCCCAAAGTAATGTCGTATTTAACGGTTGTCATAGTTAATCCTAATGCCTACACTAATATCTAGCAATGCCAGTGCTTTAGAAATTGCTACTGTCCTTGTAGGATTGCCATTCAGATAAGGAACATGCTTCTTTTCATTTGATGCATGTTTCATCACTTGTTAGTCACCCTCCTTTCCACCTTTTTTGTGCAAACAGAGATATACATTTCACGCTCGATCTTAGTTGAACTGCACAAATGATATCCAAATTATAGTTGAGCATTCCAGGAGCTTCACAACCAACCTTGATGTTGCTCAATTTTATTGCAACTAATGAAGAAGAAGCTCTATGGGTTTCGTTTTCTGATGGAAATGGAACCGGGGCTGGAGCCCTTTTCTTAAATTTTTTTGAAGAAGAAGCTGCTAGCTCACGGGACATTGCTTCATTTTAGGTGGACTGCACCAAAAGGTCCCATGAATTGAATCATCCATGTTGGTGACTGAAAGAGCCAGCTTCAGCATCCCAGTCTAAGCACCCCCGGCCTCCATCCTTGCGACGCACGGTACACCTCGTTTGCCACCTGCTCGACCCTAGTGTCACTGATAAAATGAAGTAATAATACAGTTAAAATAGAGCGAGTGTCATCTCTATCATTTCATTTCCAATGTAGATAAAGAAAGTGCTTCTCTTTGTTAATGTATGTTTCATCAACTAGTCCCATTGTTAATGTTTAAGCGTTTCTGCAAACTGGGGTGCTTAATTTTAGTTGATATGTACAAAAATAGAGATTTGAATGTCTCAAGGCGCTTCCTTGTAGTACCGCTGTACACTGATGTTCATCACTGGCAGAAGGTGTATCTGGGAGACTTGGGACGATGTCCAGTATGAGGCGTACCGTCTGAGGCGTCGCAGGGCCCATCTCGCCCTCGCAGCATGGCATACTATGATACTATCGCAATATTTTCTTCTATTTATTTTGTGTGTTTCATCAACTAGTGCCACTATAATGTAATCATGCTTTTTCATTATCTGTGCAAACAGGGTTATTCAGCTGCATTTTGGTGGAACTACACAAATGTACATATGGAACCGGCATATATGCAGAGTGCGAGGTGTGCCAAGTAAAAATTGCCGACACCAACCATGCTGCATGCACACATTGGCATTCATCACCGCCAGTGGGATGTGTGGCGCAGACGGCGACCCTGTGAAGCTAGCTAGGATGTTGGAGATACAGTCTTGGTTTGACAACAAGGACCAACTAGCGGCGACGACGACATCCATGGCCAAATATCTGCAACAGAGCGAAAAGGCGGTGATACTCCCGGAGGGAGTCGCGCCGGAGTACATAGAGCTGCTCCTCTGGGCCATGGAGCAAACAGATTCACCGAATCCGATCGTGAGGGAGCAGTAGTGGGAGTATCGATCCCAGATGGAGCATCCACCAGAGATTGAAGGATCGAGCATCTACAGGGTGCCGTTTGTGAGGGTGTCCTGCCAGAGCGAGCCGGTGGAGTCTTCGTCGACCGAACCCAACTGCAAGAGGAGAAAAGCAGTTGGCCCGACGACGCTTCCCCGCCATCGTCTCCCTTGCCGTTCACATCGTCTCACGGGGCGGCTGTCTACCGCCGAGGAATAGGAGGGGGCTGCCCCCCAGCCCAATAGTCGGGCAGGTTGTGAATTGTCAGGAGGAGCTTAGGGTTGTCAGTATTTGCAGGTTGTGAATTGTGTATTTTGAGAGTACTTTCAGATATGAATGTCTTTTCAATTTCAGATTTGCAGTATTGAGCATATGAAGTATTTTATGAATTCTAGAGATCTATTTTTAGCACTTAAAAAAATATAGTATCATAGGAGTATAAAAGTGCAGACAATGTGATTCTCAGAGAAGAAACTGCAAGTTTCAGTTTCAGATAAGAAACTGCAAGTTCAGTTTCAGATAAGAAACTGCAACTTTCAGAGGCAGAGCATTTATATTAACACGGCCTTTTCAAACAGGGTTAACATCATGTTGGAAGTTTTATTCATGGTCGAAAATGGAACTACCAACCAGTTAACATCATGCTGATCAACATTCATGCATAGCACATCTTCATATGATGCACAGTCAAAATGCCCACACAATGTCGAGTGTGCGAAACACAGAGAAAACGAGGGACGAAGTTTTGGCAAGTGTTGGACGTGGTTTTGGGCTGCCCCGTCTAGGCCTGCTCCTTCCTCCCCGCGGCCGGCTCTGCTGCCGCGCAGGCCTCACCGCCCCACCGTACTCCCATCGCTGGCCTAGCCATCCCTCTACTCACCCACACCTGCTGTTATTCTCCGGCGACGGCAGACGAACCAGTAAACCCTCGTACAGTCGTACTCCCCTCCGCGTGGGAAACAACTGCCGAGTCTTCCCTGCCTCCATGTCGTTCCCTTCCTAGGCCTCACCGTCGTCCACCGCCCTGGTGCTCTCGGCGCGGCCTGGTCAACGACCGACATGCATCAGAAGTGGACTGTACGTGGAGAGGCCGACAGCTGGGTCCACGGCCGCACGCAAGGAAATGCCTCCTTATTACGCGCAAAATAATGATTCCTCCACCTGACATCAGGGACCCACCGAAAGGGCCTCTGTATTTCACGAAAAAACGTTACCGCCGCTGACAGCTCGGACCCACCAGCTATATCTTCGCACTCAAGGAAGTGCCTCCTTATTACGCACAAAAAAATGAATGCTCCCCCTGCTAGCTGGGACCCACCATGGTGGGAGGCTGACTTGTGGGCCTACTAAGTTGACTGGGACGGGGGCCTTTGTCAACTTTAGTCAATATGAACGATTCTAGCTCCAGTGACCGTACAATGTCCATCCAACGGCCGTAGTGCTTCTTCAACCTCTGGTCTTCTTGCTCCAGCCGCCCAAAGCAGCGCCGGTCGTGCCTCATGCTCTTGCCTCCCGTGGTCGGCTATGCTGCCGCGGAGGCCTCACCGCCCCCTACTATTCCCACCGCTGGCCAGGCCCTACGGCGACGGGAGCCACACACCACAGCCGAACCAGTGAACCCTCGTACTCCTCTCCGCGCGGGCTTCCACTGCCGCGTCTTCCCCGGCTCCGTGTCGTCCCCTTCCTAGGACTTGCCGTCGTCCACCGCCGTGGTGCTCTCGGCGCGGCGTGGTCAACGTGGTCAAGGAACGACTTCCATCGTACGTGGACTGTACGTGGAGAGGCTGACAGCTAGGTCCACGGCCGCAGCAAGGAAGTGCCTCCTTATTACGCGGAAAATAATGATTCCTCCACCTGACAGCTGGGACCCACCGGACAGGCCACTGTATTTCGCGAAAAAAATGTTTCCCCCTGACTGGTGGGACCCACCAGCTACATCTTCGCACGCAAGGAAGTGCGCCCGGGCAAAAAAAACAATTGGCCCCATGACTGCTGGGACCCACCAGCTACATCTTCACAGGCAAGGAAGTGCCTGACAGTCGGGACCCACCTGGTCGAAGCATACGTAGCATTGTCATTCTGGTCGCAAACGTGTACGTACATATATACTGGTGGATGTAGAGGCGCGCACGTGTCGTAGTAGAGGTGCGCACGTAGCATGTACACGTACATACACTGGCCAGGGTGCAAGAAAGAAAATACGGCCACGTATGTGTACATACGGCGGGGTCTCGAACGCCTACTCGCGCATACGTACGGCCAGGGCTCGTGTACATGGCTGGGTCGGAACGGAGAAACAACGTCGTCGTCGTGTTCATGGGGAGGCAACATAATGCGTCGTGTTCATGGGGAGGCAACGGAATGCGTCGTGTTCATCGGGAGGCAATGGAACGCGTGGGAGCCAACCGGCTGGGTCGGAACAGAATGCGTGGTCGTGTTCATCGGGAGGGCTTGGACGGAACAGGCAATGGAAACGAGGCCTGGCGTATCGCACAACGGAGGAAACAGACCTCCTACGTTCGGAACGGGGTCCTGTTGATCGGGAGGGGTGTGGCGTACCGCAAAACGGAGGAAACGGACCTCCTACGGTCGAAACAGGGGCCCTGTTGATCGGGAGGGGTGTGGCGTACCGCAAAACGGATGAAACGGACCTCCTACGATCGAAACGGGGGTCATGTTGATCGGGAGGGGTGTGGCGTACCGCAAAACGGACGAAACAGACCTCCTACGGTCGAAACGGGGGTCCTGTTCATTGGGAAGGGTGTGGCGTACCGCAAAACGGGACTCCACGGGATACTGTTCATCTCCACCGTCGACCTCCTCCAGCCTCCACGGGCCACCGTCGACCTCCTCCAGCTTCCACGGGCTCCTGTTCATCCAGCCTCCACCGCGCGCTACTCCACCGGCTACTGTTCAACCACCCCTCCA
Source organism: Triticum aestivum (assembly GCF_018294505.1). Taxonomy (NCBI): domain Eukaryota; kingdom Viridiplantae; phylum Streptophyta; class Magnoliopsida; order Poales; family Poaceae; genus Triticum; species Triticum aestivum. The sequence continues at coordinate 93,318,108 of NC_057799.1, forward strand.
CGGGCACCCCTCCACCGTCTACTGTTCATCCAGCCCTCCACACCACGGGGTCCTGTTCAACCACCCCTCCACCGTCTACTGTTCATCCAGCCCTCCACCACACCACGGGGTCCTGTTCATCCAGAGGCAACGCCACCGCTCATTGTTCATCCAAACCCCCCGCAACGCTCACTGTTCATCCCAGAGGCAGCATCGATTGGCTTTAGTTAGCAGTAGTAGCGAAGGAATCGCTCGATCGGGTTCAGTTAACAGCCATCGATCGATCGCTCGGGTTCAGTAACGCGTAGCCTGCAGTGCAATCGCTCGGGTTCAGTTAGAGCCAACGCCTCGCTCGGGTTTAGTTAGAGCTAACGCCTCGCACACACGCACGTATGTGTACGAGAGAAACGCGCATCGCTCGGCCCCCGACCTCCCACCGTAACCGGGAACTCCCCGAAATTTTCCTCGCCCTCGCTTCTACCACGGTTTTTTCCGTCATGGACGGCCCAAAGAATGTCATGCAGCTGCATCTCCGGCCCGCCCAGGACGAAAAGCCCATTTTCTGTCATGATTTTTTGTCATAGAAGTAGGAGCCCACCACATCTATGATGATACCGGGTTTTGTCACAATTATCGTCATAGAAGTGTCATATGTATGACATAATTTTTTTTCGTTCGGCCCAAAATGTCACGGATGTGTCTTTTTTTGTAGTGATGTTACTTGCCCGAGATTCGATCGTCGGTATCTCAATACCTAGTTCGATCTCGTTACCGGCAAGTCTCTTTACTCATTCCTTAATACATCATCTCGCAACTAACTCATTAGTCACATTGCTTGCAAGGCTTATAGTGATGTGCATTACTGAGTGGGCCCAGAGATACCTCTCCGACAATCGGAGTGACAAATCCTAATCTCGAAATACGCCAACCCAACAAGTACCTTCGGAGACACCTGTAGAGCACCTTTATAATCACCCAGTTACGTTGTGACGTTTGGTAGCACACAAAGTGTTCCTCCGGTAAACGGGAGTTGCATAATCTCATAGTCATAGGAACATGTATAAGTCATGAAGAAAGCAATAGCAACATACTAAACGATCATGTGCTAAGCTAACGGAATGGGTCAAGTCAATCACATCATTCTCCTAATGATGTGATCCCGTTAATCAAATGACAACTCATGTCCATGGCTAGGAAACTCAACCATCTTCGATTAACGAGCTAGTCAAGTAGAGGCATACTAGTGACACTCTGTTTGTCTATGTATTCACACATGTATTATGTTTCCGGTTAATACAATTCTAGCATGAATAATAAACATTTATCATGAAATAAGGAAATAAATAATAAATCTATTATTGCCTCTAGGGCATATTTCCTTCAGTCTCCCACTTGCCCTAGAGTCAATAATCTAGTTCACATCACCATGTAATTTAACACCAATAGTTCACATCACCATGTGATTAACACCCATAGTTCACATCGTCATGTGACCAACACCCAAAGGGTTTACTAGAGTCAATAATCTAGTTCACATCTCTATGTGATTAACACCCAAAGAGTACTAAGGTGTGATCATGTTTTGCTTGTGAGAGAAGTTTAGTCAACGGGTCTGCCACATTCAGATCCATATGTATTTTGCAAATTCTATGCCTACAATGCTCTGCACGGAGCTACTCTAGCTAATAGCTCCCACTTTCAATATGTATCCAGATTGAGACTTAGAGTCATCTGGATCAGTGTCAAAAACTTGCATCGACGTAACCCTTTACGACGAACCTTTTGTCACCTCCACAATCGAGAAACATATCCTTATTCCACTAAGGATAATTTTGACCGCTGTCCAGTGATCTACTCCTAGATCACTATTGTACTCCCTTGCCAAACTCAGTGGTAGGGTATACAATAGATCTGGTACACAGCATGGCATACTTTATAGAACCTATGGCTGAGGCATAGGGAATGACTTTCATTCTCTTTCTATCTTCTGCCGTGGTCGGGCTTTGAGTCTTACTCAATTTCACACCTTGTCACACAGGCAAGAACTCTTTCTTTGACTGTTCCATTTTGAACTATTTCAAAATCTTGTCAAGTTATGTACTCATTGAAAAAACTTATCAAGCGTCTTGATCTATCTCTATAGATCTTGATGCTCAATATGTAAGCAGCTTCACCGAGGTCTTTCTTTGAAAAATCTCCTTTCAAACACTCCTTTATGCTTTGCATAATAATTCTACATTATTTTTGATCAACAATATGTCATTCACATATACTTATCAGAAATGTTGTACTGCTCCCACTCACTTTCTTGTAAATACAGGCTTCACCGCAAGTCTGTATAAAACTATATATGCTTTGATCAACTTATCAAAGCGTATATTCCAACTCCGAGATGGTTGCACCAGTCCATAAATGGATCACTGGTGCTTACACACTTTGTTAGCATCTTTTGGATTGACAAAACCTTCTGGTTGCATCATATACAACTCTTCTTTAAGAAATCCAATGAGGAATGCAATTTTGACATCCATTTGCCAAATTTCATAAAATGCGGCAATTGCTAACATGATTCGGACAGACTTAAGCATCGCTACGAGTGAGAAAATCTCATCATAGTCAACACCTTGAACTTTGTCAAAACCTTTTTCGACAAGTCTAGCTTTGTAGATAGTAACACTACTATCATCGTTCGTCTTCCTCTTGAAGATCCATTTATTTTCTATGGCTTGCCGATCATCGGGCAAGTCAACCAAAGTCCACACTTTGTTCTCATACATGGATCCCATCTCAGATTTCATGGCCTCAAGCCATTTCGAGGAATCTGGGCTCATCATTGCTTCCTCATAGTTCGTAGGTTCGTCATGGTCAAGTAACATGACCTCCAGAATAGGATTACCGTACCACTATGGTGCGGATCTCACTCTGGTTGACCTACGAGGTTCGGTAGTAACTTGATCTGAAGTTACATGATCACCATCATTAGCTTCCTCACTAATTGGTGTAGGAGTCACAGGAACAAAATTCTATGATGAACTACTTTCCAATAAGGGAGCAAGTACAGTTACCTCATCAAGTTCTACTTTCCTCCCACTCACTTCTTTTGCGAGAAACTCCTTCTCTAGAAAGGATCCATTCTAAGCAACGAATGTCTTGCCTTCGGATCTGTGATAGAAGGTGTACCCAACAGTTTCTTTTGGGTATCCTATGAGGATTTACTTCTCCGATTTGGGTTCGAGCTTATCATGTTGAAACTTTTTCACATAAGCATCGCAATCCCAAACTTTAAGAAATGACAACTTTGGTTTCTTGCCAAACCATAGTTCATAAGGCGTCGTCTCAACGGATTTCGATGGTGCCCTATTTAACATGAATGTAGGTGTCTCTAATGCATAACCCCAAAACGATAGTGGTAGATCGGTAAGAGACATCATAGATCGCACCATATCTAATAAAGTACGGTTACGATGTTCGGACACACCATTACGCTGTGGTGTTCCGGGTGGCGTGAGTTGCGAAACTATTCCGCATTGTTTCAAATGAAGACCAAACTCGTAACTCAAATATTCTCCTCCACGATTAGATCGTAGAAACTTTATTTTCTTGTTACGATGATTTTCCACTTCACTCGGAAATTCTTTGAATTTTTCAAATGTTTCAGACTTATGTTTGTTCAAGTAGATATACCCATATCTGCTCAAATCATCCGTGAAGGTCAGAAAATAACGATACCCGCCGCGAGCCTCAACACTTATCGGACCTCATACATCAGTATGTATTATATCCAATAAGTCAGTTGCTTGCTCCATTGTTCCGGAGAACGGAGTCTTAGTCATCTTTGCCCATGAGGCATGGTTCGCAAGCATCAACTGATTCATTAATCAAGTGATTCCAAAAGCCCATCAACATGGATTTTCTTCATGCGCTTTACACCAATATGACCTAAACGGCAGTGCCACAAATAAGTTGCACTATCATTATTAACTTTGCATATTTTGGCTTCAATATTATGAAATATGTGTATCACTACGATCGAGATCCAACAAACCATTTTTGTTGGTGTGTATGACCATAGAAGGTTTTATTCATGTAAATAGAACAACAATTGTTCTCTAACTTAAATGAATAACCGTATTGCAATAAACATGATCAAATCATATTCATGCTCAACGCAAACACCAAATAACAGTTATTTAGGTTCAACACTAATCCTGAAAGTATAGGGAGTGTGCGATGATGATCATATCAATCTTGGAACTGCTTCCAACACACATCGTCACTTCACCCTTAACTTGTTTTTTGTTCATTCTGCAACTCCCGTTTTGAGTTACTACTCTTAGCAACTGAACTAGTATCAAATACCGCGGGGTTTCTATAAACACTAGTAAAGTACACATCAATAACATGTATATCAAATATACCTTTGTTCACTTTGCCATCCTTCTTATCCGCCAAATACTTGGGGCAGTTCTGCTTCTAGTGACTAGTCCCTTTGCAGTAGAAGCACTTAGTCTCAGGCTTAGGTCCAGACTTGGGCTTCTTCACTTGAGCAACAACTTGCTTGCCGTTCTTCTTGAAGTTCCCCTTCTTCCCTTTGCCCTTTTCTTGAAACTAGTGGTCTTGTTAACCATCAAGACTTGATGCTTTTCTTGATTTCTACCTTCGTCGATTTCAGCATCACGAAGAGCTTGGGAATCATTTCCGTTATCCCTTGCATATTATAGTTCATCACGAAGTTCTAGCAACTTGGTGATAGTGACTAGAGAACTCTGTCAATCACTATATTATTTGGAAGATTAACTCCCACTTGATTCAAGCGATTGTAGTACTCAAATATTCTGAACACATGCTTACTGGTTGAGCTATTCTCCTCCATCTTGTAGGCAAAGTAATTTCAGAGGTCTCATACCTCTCGACACGGGCATGAGTATGAAATACCAATTTCAACTCTTGGAACATCTTATATGCTCCATGGCGTTCAAAACAGTTTTGAAGTCCTGGTTCTAAGTTCGATGACGTCCCGCGAACCCCGATCCAGCAGAGCTTCACGGGAGAGTTCCGTCAGCACGACAGCGTGATGACGGTGATGATGTTGCTACCGACGTAGGGCTTCGCCTAAGCACCGCTACGATATGACCGAGGTGGAATATGGTGGAGGGGGCACCGCACACGGCTAAGAGATCAATTGTTGTGTCTATGGGGTGCCCCTCTCCTCCATATATAAAGGGGGAGAGAGGGCCGGCCAAGGGGAGGAGGCGCGCCCAAGGGGGAGTCCTACTCCCACCGGGAGTAGGACTCCTCCTTTTCCTATTTGGAGAGGGAGAGGGAAGGAAGAGGAAGGAGGGAGGAAGGAAAGGGGGGGGGGCGTGTAACGCCCCGAGACCGACGCTCCAGATGCCTTCCATGTTTTCGTGTTCGCCGTGTGTTTTATTTTTGTTTGTTGCATTCATCATGTCATCATGAGCATTGCATTCTCATGTTTTCATAAAACTTGCATCCGCTCGTAGTTGCCGCTTCTTCCGAGGTGTTGTCGTCACAATTTTATCGTTGCAGTTCTGGAATACCTGAGTTTCGCCGACATCGAAAATCTCTTTTATGCAGTTGTTGGTGAGATCACCTCGATGCCACCCAGTACTGGGGCGGGAGTTCAGGAGTATTGCCATAACTCGTATAACGGATGCTTTTCGAAGGTTGAGGTAAACGATTTCCGAAGGTTTCTTGGTTATGTGTTGACGGATGGATACAACTGGATCTAGGGATTGTTAGTTTGGGTGATATATTTTGTGTCCCCTGTATCCCCAACACCAGATTGCATAACCAGAAAGTTTCGGGAGTTTATAAGTGGGAATTCAAGTAGCTCCTAGAATATCTTTCCAACAGACACATGATACGATATGGGATCTATCATATGTTTGTTTCCGGCTTATTCTGCAAGCCAAATCCTTTGTTTTGTTTTAATTTGTGGTATTCGAGTTGCTTCGGTGTCAAGTGTTGATTCCCTACCTTTTCTAAGTGGTGTTCTCATATTCCTATGTGGATACTAATCCTTCTTGATCATCGAGTTTGCCATCTTAATTCTATTTCCAACCGGTGCGTTTCTCTTCGAGATGATCCCATCATTCTCCCCATCCGGAAGATCAATTATAAGTTTTCTCAACGGTGTTTATTCCATCTGCCCCAAGTTGCCTTTGTTTTTCCCGCCCTCCCACCCTTTTCTTTAAGGACTTAGATTTCTCAATCATGTATCCTTTTTTCGATGGGAAGCCTCTCCATCCTTTTCCGTCAATGTTCTTACCCGGTGGTTCTCATGAAGATGTTCTTCAAGTGTATCATTCTTCATTCTCGTATTCTTTTTCGGTGGATTCAATTCAAGTTGCAGGTGTTGATCTTATCCCCTTCCCCGTTTCAAGTGCTTTCGTATGACGGTGTATCTCTTAATCTTTCACTGCTCGCTATTCTTTTGTTCCGGAGTGTTGAAGATATCTCAGGAGATTCGTGTTTTCATTCAAGATCCGTTCAAGCTATTTCGAGGTTGTTATCTCATTCAAGCCATTTAATTCAACCGGCGCAATCTCTCTTTTAAATTGTTCAACGGTGTTTCTCTTGAGTGGACCCTAACCCACAGGTCTTTTCCCAGGATCTTACCTAACTCTTCTAATTCTTTCCGGAGTTATTCTCAAATTCATTGCAAAGTTTGACGTAAGAATGAATTATCATCAGTCAAATGTCTTCCTCCAAGTTCGCTTTCATATTCTTTTCATCGTTGGGTCAACCTTTCTAATTTTCATTACGGAGTGCCTCAACAATTCATGGTGGTGTTTATCGCCATTCTCGGATTTTGAAGACCGAGGAAGAGTTTCCTCCAAATCATATCCGTTATCTTGAAGATTCATAGTTCTAGCTTTATGCCATCCTCTCATAATTGTTTTTGACTGCGAGTATTCTTTTCACCCATCTGGAGCAATTCAGGAGTCTTTTCAGTTTGGTTCTTTGGAGCTCATCATCTCAGAATTATTCATTCTTAGCTTTGAGATCTCATTCTCCAAATCTTACCGGTGCATCATTCAAGTATTCTCTAATCAGCACGTCATCTATTCGTTCACTTGTATCTTAATCCCCTCGAGTATTTTCGCGTGTTCTTTAATTCTTACGGTGTTTCGTCCTCTTTTCTTCAATTGTTTTCAATTCTCGCGGTGGTTCATTCAAGATTTCTCGTCCTTCGTTATCATATCAATTTATTCGTTGTTTCAATCCTACCGGTGGTTCGATGAAGACCTTCCCAAGTTTGCGCCATATCTATCTTAATCCTTTCTACAAGAATAAGTAGTATGCCAAATCCATTGCTTGTCATCAATTTAATTGGTGAAGGATGAGCATAATGTAATTCTTATTCTTGTTTCATCGAGTAAATTCAATGCCTTATTCCGGAGGTTCATCAAAATTCTTGATCTCATTTGTTCATATTTCTTTCCGGAGCTCCAAGTTATTTCAATTATATCATTTCAAAGCTTCATCTAATCATTGCAAGGCTTCTCCCGGAGTTCTTTTCAACTTTCCCTTTCTTTTGATCATTCTTTTATTAACGGAGTTCTTCATGGAGGCTCTACATGGTGCTTTGTCAAGGATTCCTTTCATTCTTCAATTGTTCTTCAAGATTTCTCTTGGAGTCAAGATCCGTCAACCTATACTCCAAAATAAACATGGTGTTCAACACATGTTCTGTTTTGAGGAGTTCAAGCATTCTTCATCTTGCATTCCGAAGTGCAATTCTTTCTACCTCATTTTGAGATGGTGATATGTCATTCTTGACAATTTCTTTTCATGTTTCATGATTCACATGTTGTCAAGAATGAGATATTTTAAATCCATCAATCCCTCCATTGGAGTTAGCTTGGTAAAGATTTCACCTAAAGCCTTCCCTAAGGAATGTGGCTATTACGGTGCTTATCAATGATCCAAGTTTTCTCATATCCTCTTGGTGAAAGAAGTTTTTCATCGCCTTGGTGCTCTCACTCAAATCAATGGCTTCCTTTAGTGGCCGTTTGTCACCTCATAATGTTGAGATGGTTCCATAAGCCCACTACAAGCTTATTCTTTTCGTTGTTGGTTTTCGAACAACTCCGTTCAATCCTACTTCGTAAGGATGCTCTTTAAAAATTCATTTATGGTAGGAGATGTTGGTTTCATTCTTCGTTCTATTCACTCCAACTATCTAACTATCATGCATTGTTTCCGGAGGCTTTGTGATGTTGCTCTCTTTGACCAATCATCTTGTTTTGTCAAGATCATGTAATTTTTCCTTTCTTATCCGTTTAGCCGGAGTGTCGTGTTTTCATTCGAGTTCTCTCATCTTATCAAGTTTTGTCTCCTTCCTCAACCAGAGGGATGTCTGAAATCTTTCTTACCCCTTGTGCCATTCTTTCATTAGTTCCGGAGGCAGTGTGTTGTTAATTTCATCGAGTATCCTCTCATCTTGTCAAGATCATGTTCAATTCCTTCCATTTACAGTCGGAGTGCTGCCCAAATTATATCATTCTTATTCCTTCCCTATCTTGTTTTAACCGGAGTGGTTTAAATATCTATCTTTTCACTTAACCTCTTGGTTCTCGTCGTATCCCAGGTTCCTCTTATCTAACGGAGTGTTTGCAATCGCGTTCATCTCCATTGTATTCTTCTTTAAATTATTTAACCTCTCAAGGTTCTTTGGTTTCACTCATTTGTCGAAGAAGCAACTTAGTTTTACCTCTTCTCTTCCTCTTCCATTTCTCTCCGGTGCCATCCTAGATCTCGGGACGAGATCTCTTGCAAGTGGAGGAGTGTTGTAACGCCCCGAGACCGACGCTCCAGATGCCTTCCATGTTTTCGTGTTCGCCGTGTGTTTTATTTTTGTTTGTTGCATTCATCATGTCATCATGAGCATTGCATTCTCATGTTTTCATAAAACTTGCATCCGCTCGTAGTTGCCGCTTCTTCCGTTTCTCGGTTGACCTTCTCTCTAATCAACCGGGCCACTCTCTTCTCTCTCTTCTCTGAGCCCATCGAACCCCCCTTGTTTTCTTGGCCTTTTCGTCAAACCCCTCGTGCGCATCCGAAGTTGTCCCGAACCCGACCCGCTCAGTCATCACCATTGGGTCCGGATCATCACCAAACATCCCTAAAACATCTCCATTTTTCTTATTTGGACTCCCTAGCTATTTATTCGCGACCGTTCGATTACAATCGGAGGGGCTAGAATAGCCCCTAAGCTAACCCACTACCTATATAATCAGTCTACTCTAACCCTAGAAACTAGGGGCCTTGTCCCATCGATCCTCCTAGCCGCCGCCACCCCTGTCCATTCCCTCCTCCTCCCTCGGGATCTCCTCCCGATCCAACCAGCAACTGCCTCCACCCTCTTCCCTCGATTCCCCGTCGCTCCAATCACCAGCTCCCTCTGTCCTCCCTCGTCGTGCGCGCCCATCCACGAGCAGCCCAAGCCGCATCAGCCAGCCGCAGGACCTCCCTGCTCGATCTTGTGCTCGGGGCGCCCGAGTTCCTCGCCCGCTATCACCGGAGGAGCACCAAGGCCTCACCTCTTCCTCCTGTTTCTTTCTCCCTCTCTCATATCTCTTCCCTCACCCCGAGCTCCTATGTCTCTGTGCCTACAGGAGCTTCCGCCGTCGCGCCGTGGTGTCGTTCCCCTGCTTCGTCACGTCCGGGGCCTCTACCTCGCCGGAGCACCACGTCGCCCGCTCGTTCCCCTGCTTCAATAGAGCGCGACGCCATGCCGGCGCCTCCTGCATCGCGCCCTGTCGCCTGCTGCCTCCTCTCATCGCCGCCGGCCACCTCTCCGAGCAGAGCCGCCGGACCAGTAGGTCCCTCCTTCCTTCCCTCCTGCTCCGTTTAGCTCTCCCTCCCTTAATTTCTTAGCTCTCTCTCTGTTCGTCGACAGGACCACGCCGTCGCCATGGCCTTCATCGCCGCGATGCCCAGCTCGCCTCCGCCCGGTTCCTGGACGGACCCGCCCTCCGGCCTCACCTTCTGCCACTGAAGACCCGCGCTGGGGTCTGCTTGGCTGCGCCGCCTCGCAGGCCCTCTGCTCCCCTGCGCCTTGTCCCCGACGCCGGCGAGCCCAGTCGCCATTCCTTCGCCAAGTCCCTCGCCAGCCGGAGCTCTTCTTCGCCGCCAGCAGTAGCAGCAGCAACCAGTGCAGCCCCAAGCGCCTGGGGTTTCCCTTGCCCTCCAGCCGCCGTGCCCGCACGCTTCTGGCGAATCTCCGGTCAGCCAAGCTGCGCCCGTTCTTCCCTCCTTTCTTCTCCCTGTCTCTCCTCTCTGAACTCACTCGCTCTCTGTATTTCTTCGTAGGAGCCGAGCCGCCGCCGTCCTGTTCGACTCCCACCATCAGGAACCGGCTCCCCTCGTCAGATCCGGTGGATCCTCGGCGCCGTGCGCCGCCTGTAGGCCCCATCTCGCTGCACCTCCATCCGTTCCTTGCGCCCACCGCCGAAGTCCATCATGCCCAGCCGCCGGCGCTTGAACCTGCTCCTTCCTCTGTTCTTCAGTAATGAGAGCAGCAGCAGTTGGCTTGTCCCGCGCGTTGACCGCGCTACGCCAGCGCCTGGGCTGCGTCCCGCGAGCCGACCCAGCAGCTGCATCCTGTCGGCCTGCTGCTACCTCTCCACAGTTCTGGGCTGAGGCCCATGGTGCGCAGCACCCCCAGCCCCTTCTCTCTGTTTAGCCCAGTTCAGTTTCAGCCCATTCTGTTTTTTCCTGCTGCTGTGATTTAAGCATTATCCAGTGTTTAACAGTTTTGCAGAAAAACCCCTAGTATTCATGCATCTAATAACTAAATAACCGTGCATCATATGTAAATAATTTATATATGAAATATGCTTAGTTTTTCATCTAGTTTCATAATCTGCCACTCATCCATGTTTAAAATGTTTAAACTTCTTGTTTGTTTAATTTTGCATAAATGCCATGTTAAAATGTTTTATTTCATAACTAAATAACCGTAGCTCCATTTTAAATAAAATTTATATGTAAATGGGGTAGGAAAATGCATAGATTAACTTGGTGCACTTTATTTTGCTATTTAACAACTTTAAAATTGTGTTTATGGCAGAACAGTAGCAAATCCAAAATATGCATATGGCAATTTTTCGGAATTGTTATTTATTGTTTCCGGCCTCATTTAATTTGCTTAAATAGTTAGTTTACTTATGCTTCACCCTCTTGCCTTGTTAATCAACATTTAACATTGTTGGGTACATAAACGAGAGAGAACTAAACAATTGATGTGGTGTTTCGTCAATATGCAACTTGTTACATATTGAGCTCCACTTAATTTGTAGTATTGTTTGTGCACTTTGCCATACCATGCATATTTAAACCGGACATGCATCATACTTGTTTGTGCATCATGCCATGTGTATGTGGTGGTTGTTTACTATGTTGTTTGTTTCTTTCCGGGTTATTTCTCTCGTTAGCTTCGGTTTCGTTCCGGAGTTGTGAGGATTCGTTCGACTACATCCGTTTGTCTTCTTCATGGACTCGTTCTTCTTCCTAGCGGGATTTCAAGCAAGATGACCATACCCTCGAAATCACTTCTATCTTTGCTTGCTAGTTGTTCGCTCTATTGCTATGCCGCGCTACCTACCACTTGCTATATCATGCCTCCCATATTGCCATGTCAAGCCTCTAACCCACCTTTCCTAGCAAACCGTTGTTTGGCTATGTTACCGCTTTTGCTCAGCCCCTCTTATAGCGTTGCTAGTTGCAGGTGAAGATGAAGTTTGTTCCATGTTGGGACATGGATATTTTTTGGGATATCACAATATCTCTTATTTAATTAATGCATCTATATACTTGGTAAAGGGTGGAAGGCTCGGCCTTATGCCTGGTGTTTTGTTCCACTCTTGCCGCCCTAGTTTCCGTCATACCGGTGTTATGTTCCTTGATTTTGCGTTCCTTACGCGGTTGGGTGATTTATGGGACCCCCTTGACAGTTCGCTTTGAATAAAACTCCTCCAGCAAGGCCCAACCTTGGTTTTAACATTTGCCACCTAAGCCTTTTTCCCTTGGGTTCTGCAGACTCAAGGGTCATCTTTATTTTAACCCCCCCAGGCCAGTGCTCCTTCGAGTGTTGGTCCAAACTAGAGCCCTTTGCAGCGCCACCTCGGGGAAACTTGAGGCCTGGTTTTAGTTGTACGGACTGCTCATCCGGTGTGCCCTGAGAACGAGATATGTGCAGCTCCTATCGGGATTTGTCGGCACATTCGGGTGATCTTGCTGGTCTTGTTTTACCATTGACGAAATGTCTTGTAAACCGGGATTCCGAGACTGATCGGGTCTTCCCGGGAGAAGGAATATCCTTCGTTGACCGTGAGAGCTTATAATGGGCTAAGTTGGGACACCCCTGCAGGGTATTATCTTTCGAAAGCCGTACCCGCGGTTATGTGGCAGATGGGAATTTGTTAATGTCCGGTTGTAGAGAACTTGACACTTGACTTAACTAAAATGCATCAACCGCGTGTTTAGCCATGATGGTCTCTTTTCGGCGGAGTCCGGGAAGTGAACACGGTTTTTGGGTTATGTTTGACGTAAGTAGGAGTTCAGGATCACTTCTTGATCATTGCTAGCTTCACGACCGTTCCGTTGCTTCTCCTCTCGCTCTTATTTGCGTATGTTAGCCACCATATATGCTTAGTCGCTGCTGCAACCTCACCACCTTACCCTTTCCTACCCATAAGCTTAAATAGTCTTGATCTCGCGGGTGTGAGATTGCTAAGTCCTCGTGACTCACAGATACTTCCAAACAGTTGCAGGTGCCGATGATACCAGTGCAGGTGACGCAACTGAGCTCAAGTGGGAGTTCGATGAGGACCTTGGTCGTTACTATGTTTCGTTTCCTGTTGATCAGTAGTGGAGCCCAGTTGGGACGATCGGGGATCTAGCATTTGGGGTTATCTTCTTTGTATTTGGTTTTGACCGTAGTCGGTCTATGTGTGTATCTTGAATGATGTATGAATTAATTTATGTATTGTGTGAAGTGGCGATTGTAAGCCAACTCTCTTTATCCCATTCTTGTTCATTACATGGGATTGTGTGAAGATGACCTTCTTGCGACAATACCTACAATGCGGTTATGCCTCTAAGTCGTGCTCAATACGTGGGAGATATAGCCGCATCGTGGGTGTTACAAGTTGGTAATCAGAGCCATCCCCGACTTAGGAGCCCACTGCTTGATCGAATCGCTGACGTTGTTGAGTTTAGAAAAAAATGTTTTGAGTCTTAGGACTATATATCGGAGAGTAGGATTCTTTTTACTCCTTAGTCCCTTCATCGCTCTGGTGAGGCCTCCTGACGTAGAAGTTTTGACTCTTCTCTCCTCAAATTTCACTAAAAAGTTTTTTTAGGATCACGCGGGTATCTTGGAATCGTTCCGATGGTTTTGTGACGAGAACATTGTTCTTGGTGCCTCCTGACATTTAGGGGTTGTGGCAGTGTCCCGGGGAGTTGAGCTCCGAGGTGTTGTCGTCACAATTTTATCGTTGCAGTTCTGGAATACCTGAGTTTCGCCGACATCGAAAATCTCTTTTATGCAGTTGTTGGTGAGATCACCTCGACGCCACCCAGTACTGGGGCGGGAGTTCAGGAGTATTTCCATAACTCGTATAACGGATGCTTTTCGAAGGTTGAGGTAAACGATTTCCGAAGGTTTCTTGGTTATGTGTTGACGGATGGATACAGCTGGATCTAGGGATTGTTAGTTTGGGTGATATATTTTGTGTCCCCTGTATCCCCAACACCAGATTGCATAACCAGAAAGTTTCGGGAGTTTATAAGTGGGAATTCAAGTAGCTCCTAGAATATCTTTCCAATAGACACATGATACGATATGGGATCTATCATATGTTTGTTTCCGGCTTATTCTGCAAGCCAAATCCTTTGTTTTGTTTTAATTTGTGGTATTCGACTTGCTTCGGTGTCAAGTGTTGATTCCCTACCTTTTCTAAGTGGTGTTCTCATATTCCTATGTGGATACTAATCCTTCTTGATCATCGAGTTTGCCATCTTAATTCTATTTCCAACCGGTGCGTTTCTCTTCGAGATGATCCCATCATTCTCCCCATCCAGAAGATCAATTATAAGTTTTCTCAACGGTGTTTATTCCATCTGCCCCAAGTTGCCTTTGTTTTTCCCGCCCTCCCACCCTTTTCTTTAAGGACTCAGATTTCTCAATCATGTATCCTTTTATCGATGGGAAGCCTCTCCATCCTTTTCCGTCAATGTTCTTACCCGGTGGTTCTCATGAAGATGTTCTTCAAGTGTATCATTCTTCATTCTCGTATTCTTTTTCGGTGGATTCAATTCAAGTTGCAGGTGTTGATCTTATCCCCTTCCCCGTTTCAAGTGCTTTCGTATGACGGTGTATCTCTTAATCTTTCACCGCTCGCTATTCTTTTGTTCCGGAGTGTTGAAGATATCTCAGGAGATTCGTGTTTTCATTCAAGATCCGTTCAAGCTATTTCGAGGTTGTTATCTCATTCAAGCCATTTAATTCAACTGGCGCAATCTCTCTTTTAAATTGTTCAACGGTGTTTCTCTTGAGTGGGCCCTAACCCGCAGGTCTTTTCCCAGGATCTTACCTAACTCTTCTAATTTTTTCCGGAGTTATTCTCAAATTCATTGCAAAGTTTGACGTAAGAATGAATTACCATCAGTCAAATGTCTTCCTCCAAGTTCGCTTTCATATTCTTTTCATCGTTGGGTCAACCTTTCTAATTTTCATTACGGAGTGCCTCAACAATTCATGGTGGTGTTTATCGCCATTCTCGGATTTTGAAGACCGAGGAAGAGTTTCCTCCAAATCATATCCGTTATCTTGAAGATTCATAGTTCTAGCTTTATGCCATCCTCTCATAATTGTTTTTGACTGCGAGTATTCTTTTCACCCATCTGGAGCAATTCAGGAGTCTTTTCAGTTTGGTTCTTTGGAGCTCATCATCTCAGAATTATTCATTCTCAGCTTTGAGATCTCATTCTCCAAATCTTACCGGTGCATCATTCAAGTATTCTCTAATCAGCACGTCATCTATTCGTTCACTTGTATCTTAATCCCCTCGAGTATTTTCGCGCGTTCTTTAATTCTTACGGTGTTTCGTCCTCTTTTCTTCAATTGTTTTCAATTCTCGCGGTGGTTCATTCAAGATTTCTCGTCCTTCGTTATCATATCAATTTATTCGTTGTTTCAATCCTACCGGTGGTTCGATGAAGACCTTCCCAAGTTTGCGCCATATCTATCTTAATCCTTTCTACGAGAATAAGTAGTATGCCAAATCCATTGCTGTTCATCAATTTAATTGGTGAAGGATGAGCATAATGTAATTCTTATTCTTGTTTCATCGAGTAAATTCAATTCCTTATTCCGGAGGTTCATCAAAATTCTTGATCTCATTTGTTCATATTTCTTTCCGGAGCTCCAAGTTATTTCAATTATATCATTTCAAAGCTTCATCTAATCATTGCAAGGCTTCTCCCGGAGTTCTTTTCAACTTTCCCTTTCTTTTGATCATTCTTTTATTAACGGAGTTCTTCATGGAGGCTCTACATGGTGCTTCATCAAGGATTCCTTTCATTCTTCAATTGTTCTTCAAGATTTCTCTTGGAGTCAAGATCCGTCAACCTATACTCCAAAATAAACATGGTGTTCAACACATGTTCTGTTTTGAGGAGTTCAAGCATTCTTCATCTTGCATTCCGAAGTGCAATTCTTTCTACCTCATTTTGAGATGGTGATATGTCATTCTTGACAATTTCTTTTCATGTTTCATGATTCACATGTTGTCAAGAATGAGATATTTTAAATCCATCAATCCCTCCATTGGAGTTAGCTTGGTAAAGATTTCACCTAAAGCCTTCCCTAAGGAATGTGGCTATTACAGTGCTTATCAATGATCCAAGTTTTCTCATATCCTCTTGGTGAAAGAAGTTTTTCATAGCCTTGGTGCTCTCACTCAAACCAATGGCTTCCTTTAGTGGCCGTTTGTCACCTCATAATGTTGAGATGGTTCCATAAGCCCACTACAAGCTTATTCTTTTCGTTGTTGGTTTTCGAACAACTCCGTTCAATCCTACTTCGTAAGGATGCTCTTTAAAAATTCATTTATGGTAGGAGATGTTGGTTTCATTCTTTGTTCTATTCACTCCAACTATCTAACTATCATGCATTGTTTCCGGAGGCTTTGTGATGTTGCTCTCTTCGACCAATCATCTTGTTTTGTGAAGATCATGTAATTTTTCCTTTCTTATCCGTTTAGCCGGAGTGTCGTGTTTTCATTCGAGTTCTCCCATCTTATCAAGTTTTGTCTCCTTCCTCAACCGGAGAGCTGTTTGAAATCTTTCTTACCCCTTGTGCCATTCTTTCATTAGTTCCGGAGGCACTGTGTTGTTAATTTCATCGAGTATCCTCTCATCTTGTCAAGATCATGTTCAATTCCTTCCATTTACAGTCGGAGTGCTGCCCAAATTATATCATTCTTATTCCTTCCCTATCTTGTTTTAACCGGAGTGGTTTAAATATCTATCTTGTTACTTAACCTCTTGGTTCTCGTCGTATCCCAGGTTCCTCTTATCTAACGGAGTGTTTGCAATCGCGTTCATCTCCATTGTATTCTTCTCTAAATTATTTAACCTCTCAAGGTTCTTTGGTTTCACTCATTTGTCGAAGAAGCAACTTAGTTTTACCTCTTCTCTTCCTCTTCCGTTTCTCTCCGGTGCCATCCTAGATCTCGGGATGAGATCTCTTGTAAGTGGAGGAGTGTTGTAACGCCCCGAGACCGACGCTCCAGATGCCTTCCATGTTTTCGTGTTCGCCGTGTGTTTTATTTTTGTTTGTTGCATTCATCATGTCATCATGAGCATTGCATTCTCATGTTTTCATAAAACTTGCATCCGCTCGTAGTTGCCGCTTCTTCCGTTTCTCGGTTGACCTTCTCTCTAATCAACCGGGCCACTCTCTTCTCTCTCTCTTCTCTGAGCCCATCGAACCCCCCTTGTTTTCTTGGCCTTTTCGTCAAACCCCTCGTGCGCATCCGAAGTTGTCCCGAACCCGACCCGCTCAGTCATCACCATTGGGTCCGGATCGTCACCAAACATCCCTAAAACATCTCTGTTTTTCTTATTTGGACTCCCTGGCTATTTATTCGCGACCGTTCGATTACAATCGGAGGGGCTAGAATAGCCCCTAAGCTAACCCACTACCTATATAATCAGTCTACTCTAACCCTAGAAACTAGGGGCCTTGTCCCATCGATCCTCCTAGCCGCCGCCACCCCTGTCCATTCCCTCCTCCTCCCTCGGGATCTCCTCCCGATCCAACCAGCAACTGCCTCCACCCTCTTCCCTCGATTCCCCGTTGCTCCAATCACCAGCTCCCTCTGTCCTCCCTCGTCGTGCGCGCCCATCCACAAGCAGCCCAAGCCGCATCAGCCAGCCGCAGCACCTCCCTGCTCGATCTTGTGCTCGAGGCGCCCGAGTTCCTCGCCCGCTATCACCGGAGGAGCACCAAGGCCTCACCTCTTCCTCCTGTTTCTTTCTCCCTCTCTCATATCTCTTCCCTCACCCCGAGCTCCTTTGTCTCTGTGCCTATAGGAGCTTCCGCCGTCGCGCCGTGGTGTCGTTCCCCTGCTTCGTCACGTCCGGGGCCTCTACCTCGCCGGAGCACCGCGTCGCCCGCTCGTTCCCCTGCTTCAACAGAGCGCGACGCCATGCCGGCGCCTCCTGCATCGCGCCCTGTCGCCTGCTACCTCCTCTCATCGCCGCCGGCCACCTCTCCGAGCAGAGTCGCCGGACCAGTAGGTCCCCGTCTCGTGTCCCTTCCTTCCCTCCTGCTCCGTTTAGCTCTCCCTCCCTTAATTTCTTAGCTCTCTCTCTCTGTTCGTCGACAGGACCACGCCGTCGCCATGGCCTTCATCGCCGCGACGCCCAGCTCGCCTCCGCCCGGTTCCTGGACGGACCCGCCCTCCGGCCTCACCTTCTGCCGCTGAAGACCCGCGCTGGGGTCTGCTTCGCAGCACCGCCTCGCAGGCCCTCTGCTCCCCTGCGCCTCGTTCCCGACGCTGGCGAGCCCAGTCGCCGTTCCTTCACCAAGTCCCTCGCCAGCCGGAGCTCGCCTTCGCCGCCAGCAGTAGCAGCAGCAACCAACGCAGCCCCAAGTGCCTGGGGTTTCTCTTGCCCTCCAGCCGCCGTGCCCGCACGCTTCTGGCGAATATCCGGTCAGCCAAGCTGCGCCCGTTATTCCCTCCTTTCTTCTCCCTGTCTCTCCTCTCTGAACTCACTCGCTCTCTGTATTTCTTCGCAGGAGCCGAGCCGCCGTCGTCCTGTTCGACTCCCACCATCAGGAACCGGCTCCCCTCGTCAAATCCGGTGGATCCACGCCACCGTCCGCCGCCTGTAGGCCCCATCTCGCCACACCTCCATCTGTTCCTTGCGCTGCCCAGTCACCTAAAACCCCCGTTCGACCGCTGCCTCGCCGTAATCATCGCCGGAGTTATCCCGTTCTCTGATACCGCCTCGGACCGGCTATAAAAGGGAGCCTCGAGCTCGCCTTCGACCCAGCACCACTCCTACACCTCACCAGAGCCACGCCTAGCTACTAGGGAGACCTCGGGGAGGCCTTCTTCCCCGACTCCGGCCGCCCCGATCCGCTTTGGGCTCTGGCACGATTCCCTCTGGTGAGACCACCCCCACCTCCCAAACCCTGCCAGCAGCCTCATCATGCACCCACTCTTCTAATCCGAGCCCCAATTTGATGGTTGCAGCCCTCCTCGGCGAGGTCCATCACCACCCGAACCACCGTCCGCCGGAGTAGAGGCCGCTGTCGACGTGGTGCTCGCCGACGACCAAGTCCACCACCCACAGGTGCGGAAGAGCACCGGTGAGTCCGTAGGTACCAACCACTTCCCCTACCTCGCCAGGGATCGACGCCGGCGGCCACCGCGGTCCTCGGGCGCCGGTGTGCTCTGTTTGAAATTCAAACCTGACGGGTGGGACCCCCTCGTCAGCTTTTTCTCTTTTTCAAAATGTTTTCCGAAAATGCCTTCGGGCAAAATACGTTTTCTAACTGAGGCGTTTTCTGTCCTTTTTATGAACTAGCCCCTGGAAAGTTTCTGTTTCATTACAGATGGGTCCCTGGACTAAAACCTTAATAACTTTTAAACAAAAGATGATTTTGAGTTGATTCTTTTTCTGTCAGCTTTATTTTTCCGTCTAGTTTTTTATCATATTTATTTGAAAAATATTTGGAACAACTTTTATGCACACTCGGTATTTACGTTAGTACGCGTTCTCTTTATACCGTAGATACCGGAGGAGGTGACGGAGCCGCAAACTTCACCGAGCTAGACACCGACTGCTCCGAACCAGGCAAGCATGTTTGAACATTTGATATGATGAGTGTTTTGCATGTTTGCTTGAATAGTTAGTTCATGGCATGTTTATATGAGCATCAGTGAGTGTTATATTGCATGCAAGGCAACTACCAGTATGCTTCGAAACTTGATGTGATCATTTGATGGGAGATAACATGATCATGTGGTGACATGAAAGGTGGTAAGATGGTATTGTTGAAGCATGCCAGTATTATGTCAACCGTTAAACTCCAGTGTTAACGCGGATCAAGCCACGTTACCGTCTGTCCCCTTTTCGTGCTTCCACATGTTTTCTGCAAATAATACGGTTTAGTAAGTTGCAAACCTCTTTCCTCGTACACACCAAATAGAGGGGCCGTGATGAGGGTTCCATGGCCCTGGATTAAAGCCCGTCATCCGGTCAGGGGGCATGGGTGTTTCCGGTTGGGACCGAGAGGGGGGCACCCCTTAGAGCGCGCGATATAAATTTGATCCCATGCTACTCGAGGTTGTGGCCTCCCCGTCTTAAAGTTTTTCTTGAACGTTGCCTAGGGTGATCGCTGGCAGCGGAATGTGGAATGGGTGTGTACTGGTTAGATGTGTTTCTCCTAAAATACCGTAAACGGAACTAGTCCTTTGTGACTACTGAAATCCGTTGGCTGTGGTTAAAGAGTACAAACTCTGTAGAGTCAAAACCCATCCGAGTGACCGTGTCCATGGTCAAGGATCTTGGTCAACATATCCATATCAGTATCAGTATCAGTGTCAACGTCCATCTCAGCGTCAGTCTCTGTGTCAGTCTCAGTGAAAATCCCGGGTGAATAAACATGAATGGTAAATCCGGCTGAATGTTATTCCTGTGGATGGACTAACCAGTTTATTATTACATACATGAGTATTCCCTTGAGATGATTTAAATTCATGAGCTACTTGAATTCGAATAATGAAATATAAGCCCTTTATGTGATGTTGCTCAGACGTCCGACTGTGGCACTCTTGTTATTTACTTTTGATATAAGCCCTTTATGTGATGT
This sequence comes from Triticum aestivum, assembly GCF_018294505.1. NCBI lineage: Eukaryota > Viridiplantae > Streptophyta > Magnoliopsida > Poales > Poaceae > Triticum > Triticum aestivum. The sequence goes on from NC_057799.1 coordinate 93,338,509, forward strand.
CGCTCAGACGTCCGACTGTGGCACTCTTGTTATTTACTTTTGATATAAGCCCTTTATGTGATGTCGCTCAGACGTCCGACTATGGCACTCTTGTTATTTACTTTGATATAAGCCCTTTATGTGATGTCGCTCAGACGTCCGACTGTGGCATTCTTGCTATTTACTTTTGATATAAGCCCTTTTCGAGATGTCGCTTAGACGTTCGACTGTGGCACGCACTGTTGTTTATGTTTCAATATGAGCCCTTTATGTGGTGTCGCTCTGACGCCCGACTGCGGCATTGTTAATTTATTTTACCTTTCGAGGCGTCGCTTCAGACACCCGATCGGTCTTCAGCTATTTTATTGGGATTTCGGGAGGACTACCGCCTGACTTCCTTTTTATTTATCGTGCAGTGCAATTTATTATCTGAGTGCGCATTACTAATCTGCTCATGTGCATCATGTTTGCATTTGTTATATCTTATGTCCAAACTGTCTTGCGAGTACATTCAAAGTACTCACCTGGCTTGTTGATTTGGCCAGATGTTGACGAAGGCGATCTTATGGATGAAGAGTTCGATAGTGAGTCCGACGCCTAGAGGAGTCCCAGTCAGTTCTGTGCGATCCTGGAATTGGTCACTTGTGTTATATATGCTTCCGCTACACCAATAAAATCATCGAGCCTCACTCCAGCGCTCGATGAGCTGTAAAATTTAGGAGTCTTGTCACCCATTTCGCTGTGACATATCCACCACCACTTTTATTATGAGTCAGTAGTTATGCCACCATACTCCTTGTGTCATATCCGCCCTGATGTATTATATTGGCGTGCTTGTAATAAATTGTTGAGCAACCTCAGCTCAACCTTGTATAATATTTAGTACTTCTGGATTTCTGTATCAAGGATTTGTCCACCAGTAAGAAGGATTCTTCTATACGGGTTTGATATAAGGGTCGGTTTCTCAATAAATGTTTTATTGGAAAACTGGTCCTGACACCCACCTTTCCTAGCAAACCATTGTTTGGATAAGTTACCGCTTTTGCTCAGCCCCTCTTATAGCATTGCTAGTTGCAGGTGAAGATGAAGTTTGTTCCATGTTGGGACATGGATATTTTTTGGGATATCACAATATCTCTTATTTAATTAATGCATCTATATACTTGGTACAGGGTGGAAGGCTCGGCCTTATGCCTGGTGTTTTGTTCCACTCTTGCCGCCCTAGTTTCCGTCATACCGGTGTTATGTTCCTTGATTTTGCGTTCCTAACGCGGTTGGGTGATTTATGGGACCCCCTTGATAGTTCGCTTTGAATAAAACTCCTCCAGCAAGGCCCAACCTTGGTTTTAACATTTGCCACCTAAGCCTTTTTCCCTTGGGTTCTGCAGACTCAAGGGTCATCTTTATTTTAACCCCCCCGGGCCAGTGCTCCTCCGAGTGTTGGTCCAAACTAGAGCCCTTTGCAGCGCCACCTCGGGGAAACTTGAGGCCTGGTTTTAGTTGTACGGACTGCTCATCCGGTGTGCCCTGAGAACGAGATATGTGCAGCTCCTATCGGGATTTGTCGGCACATTCGGGTGGTCTTGCTGGTCTTGTTTTACCATTGACGAAATGTCTTGTAAACCAGGATTCCGAGACTGATCGGGTCTTCCCGGGAGAAGGAATATCCTTCGTTGACCGTGAGAGCTTATAATGGGCTAAGTTGGGACACCCCTGCAGGGTATTATCTTTCGAAAGCCGTACCCACGGTTATGTGGCAGATGGGAATTTGTTAATGTCCGATTGTAGAGAACTTGACACTTGACTTAACTAAAACGCATCAACCGCGTGTGTAGCCGTGATGGTCTCTTTTCGGCAGAGTCCGGGAAGTGAACACGGTTTTTGGGTTATGTTTGACGTTTGGTAGCACGCAAAGTGTTCCTCCGGTAAACGGGAAGTGAACACGGTTAAAGTCCGGGATGTCACATTGCTTGCAAGGCTTATAGTGATGTGCATTACCGAGTGGGACCAGAGATACCTCTCCGACAATCGGAGTGACAAATCCTAATCTCGAAATACGCCAACCCAACAAGTACCTTCGGAGACACCTGTAGAGCACCTTTATAATCACCCAGTTATGTTGTGACGTTTGGTAGCACGCAAAGTGTTCCTCCGGTAAACTGGAGTTGCATAATCTCATAGTCATAGGAACATGTATAAGTCATGAAGAAAGCAATAACAACATACTAAACGATCAAGTGCTAAGCTAACGTAATGGGTCAAATCAATCACATCATTCTCCTAATGATGTGATCCCGTTAATCAAATGACAATTCATGTCCATGGCTAGGAAACTCAACCATCTTCAATTAACAAGCTAGTTAAGTAGAGGCATACTAGTGACGCTCTGTTTGTCTATGTATTCACACATGTATTATGTTTTCGGTTAATACAATTCTAGCATGAATAATAAACATTTATCATGAAATAAGGAAATAAATAATAACTCTATTATTGCCTCTTGGGCATATTTCCTTCAAGGCATACTAGTGACACTCTGTTTGTCTATGTATTCACACATGTATTATGTTTCCGGTTAATACAATTCTAGCATGAATAATAAACATTTATCATGAAATAAGGAAATAAATAATAACTTTATTATTGCCTCTAGGGCATATTTCCTTCAGTCTCCCACTTGCACTAGAGTCAATAATCTATATTACACAGTAATGATTCTAACACCCATGGAGCCTTTGTGCTGATCATGTTTTGCTCGTGAGAGAGGCTTAGTCAATGGGTCTGCAACATTCAGATCCGTATGTATCTTGCAAATCTCTATGTCTCCCACCTGGACTTGATCGCGAATGGAATTGAAGCGTCTCTTGATGTGCTTGGTTCTCTTGTGAAATCTGGATTCCTTTGCCAAGGCAATTGCACCAGTATTGTCACAAAAGATTTTCATTGGACCCGATGCACTAGGTATGACACCTAGATCGGATATGAACTCCTTCATCCAGACTCCTTCATTTGCTGCTTCCGAAGCAGCTATGTACTCCGCTTCACACGTAGATCCCGCCACGACGCTTGGTTTAAAACTGCACCAACTGACAGCTCCATCATTAAATAAAAACACGTATCCGGTTTGCGATTTAGAATCGTCCGGATCAGTGTCAAAGCTTGCATCGACGTAACCATTTATGACGAGCTCTTTGTCACCTCCATAAACGAGAAACATATCCTTAGTCCTTTTCAGGTATTTCAGGATGTTCTTGACCGCTGTCCAGTGATCCACTCCTGGATTACTTTGGTACCTCCTTGCTAAACTAATAGCAAGGCACACATCAGGTCTGGTACACAGCATTGCATACATGATAGAGCCTATGGCTGAAGCATAGGGAACATCTTTCATTTTCTCTATCTTCTGCAGTGGTCGGGCATTGAGTCTGACTCAACTTCACACCTTGTAACACAGGCAAGAACCCTTTCTTTGCTTGATCCATTTTGAACTTCTTCAAAACTTTATCAAGGTATGTGCTTTGTGAAAGTCCAATTAAGCGTCTTGATCTATCTCTATAGATCTTGATGCCCAATATATAAGTAGCTTCACCGAGGTCTTTCATTGAAAAACTCTTATTCAAGTACCCCTTTATGCTATCCAGAAATTCTATGTCATTTCCAATCAACAATATGTCATCCACATATAATATTAGAAATGCTACAGAGCTCCCACTCACTTTCTTGGAAATATAGGCTTCTCCAAAAGTCTGTATAAAACCATATGCTTTGATCACATTATCATAACGTTTATTCCAGCTCCGAGATGCTTGCACTAGTCCATAAAACCATATGATTCGGACGGACTTAAGCATCGCTACGGGTGAGAAGGTCTCATCGTAGTCAACTCCTTGAACTTGTCGAAAACCTTTCGCAACAAGTCAAGCTTTGTAAACAGTAACATTACCGTCAGCGTCAGTCTTCTTCTTGAAGATCCATTTATTCTCAATGGCTTGCCGATCATCGGGCAAGTCAACCAAAGTCCACACTTTGTTCCCATACATGGATACCATCTTAGATTTCATGGCCTCAAGCCATTTTGCAGAATCTGGGCTCATCATCGCTTCCTCATAGTTCGTAGGTTCGTCATGGTCTAGTAACATGACCTCCAGAACAGGATTACTGTACCACTCTGGTGCGGATCTCACTCTGGTTGACCTATGAGGTTCAGTAGTAACTTGATCTGAAGTTACATGATCATCATCATTAGCTTCCTCACTAATTGGTGTAGAAGTCACAGGAACAGATTTCTGTGATGAACTACTTTCCAATAAGGGAGCAGGTACAGTTACCTCATCAAGTTCTACTTTCCTCCCACTCACTTCTTTCAAGAGAAACTCCTTCTCTAGAAAGGATCCATTCTTAGCAACGAATATCTTGCCTTCGGATCTGTGATAGAAGGTGTACCCAACTGTCTCCTTTGGGTATCCTGTGAAGACACATTTCTCCGATTTGGGTTCGAGCTTATCAGGTTGAAGCTTTTTCACATAAGCATCGCAGCCCCAAACTTTAAGGAACGACAACTTTGGTTTCTTGCCAAACCACAGTTCATAAGGCGTCGTCTCAACGGATTTAGATGGTGCCCTATTTAACGTGAATGCAGTCGTCTCTAAAGCATAACCCCAAAATGATAGCGGTAAACCAGTAAGAGACATCATAGATTGCACCATATCTAGTAAAGTACGATTACGATGTTTGGACACACCATTACGCTGTGGTGTTCCGGGTGGCGTGAGTTGCGAAACTATTCCACATTGTTTCAAATGAAGATCAAACTCGTAACTCAAATATTCTCCTCCACGATCAGATTGTAGAAACTTTATTTTCTAGTTATGATGATTTTCCACTTCACTCTGAAATTCTTTGAACTTTTCAAATGTTTCAGACTTATGTTTCATCAAGTAGATATACCCATATCTTCTCAAATCATCCGTGAAGGTGAGAAAATAACGATACCCGCCGCGAGCCTCAACATTCATCGGACCACATACATCAGTATGTATGATTTCCAACAAATCGGTTGCTCGCTCCATAGTTTCGGAGAACGACGTTTTAGTCATCTTGCCCATGAGGCATGGTTCGCAAGTACCAAGTGATTCATAATCAAGTGATTCCAAAAGTCCATCAGAATGGAGTTTCTTCATGCGCTTTACACCAATATGACCTAAACGGCAGTGCCACAAATAAGTTGCACTATCATTATCAACTCTGCATCTTTTGGCTTCAATATTATGAATATGTGTATCACTACTATCGAGATTCAATATAAATATACCACTCTTCAAGGGTACATGACCATAAAAGATATTACTCGTATAAATAGAACAACCATTATTCTCTGATTTAAATGAATAACCGTCTCGCATCAAACAAGATCCAGATATAATGTTCATGATCAACGCTCGCACCAAATAACAATTATTCAGGTCTAAAACTAATCCCGGAGGTAGATGTAGAGGTAGCCTGCCGACCGCGATCACATCGACTTTGGAACCATTTCCCACGCGCATCGTTACCTCGTCCTTAGCCAATCTTCGCTTAATGCGTAGTCCCTGTTTCGAGTTACAAATATTAGAAACAGAACCAGTATCAAATACCCAGGCACTACTACGAGCATTAGTAAGGTACACATCAATAACATGTATATCACATATACCTTTGTTCACCTTGCCATCCTTCTTATCCGCTAAATACTTGGGGCAGTTCCGCTTCCAGTGACCAGTCCCTTTGCAGTAGAAGCACTTAGTCTCAGGCTTAGGTCCAGACTTGGGTTTCTTCACTTGAGCAGCAACTTGCTTGTCGTTCTTCTTGAAGTTCCCCTTCTTCCCTTTACCCTTTTTCTTGAAACTGGTGTTCTTGTTGACCATCAACACTTTGATGCTCCTTCTTGATTTCTACCTCCATAGCCTTTAGCATTGCGAAGAGCTCGGGAATTGTCTTATCCATCCCTTGCATGTTATAGTTCATCACGAAGCTCTTGTAGCTTGGTGGCAGTGATTGAAGAATTCTGTCAATGACACTATCATCCGGAAGATTAACTCCCAGTTGAATCAAGTGATTGTTATACCCAGACATTTTGAGTATATGCTCACTGACAGAACTATTCTCCTCCGTCTTGCAGCTGTAGAACTTATTGGAGACTTCATATCTTTCAATCCGGGCATTTGCTTGAAATATTAACTTCAACTCCTGGAACATCTCATATGCACCATGACATTCAAAACGCCGTTGAAGTCCCAGTTCTATGCCGTAAAGCATGGCACACTAAACTATCGAGTAGTCATCAGCTTTGCTCTACCAGGTGTTCATAACATCTGGCATTTGCTCCTGCAGCGGGTTTGGCACCTACCAGTGCTTCCAAGGCATAATTCTTCTGTGCATCCATGAGGATAATCCTCAAGCTATGGACCCAGTTCGTGTAGTTGCTACCATCATCTTTCAACTTAGCTTTCTCAAGGAACACATTAAAATTCAACGGAACAACAACACGAGCCATCTATCTACAACAACATAGACATGCAAAATACTATCAGGTACTAAGTTCATGATAAATTAAAGTTCAATTAATGAAATTACTTAAGAATTCCCACTTAGATAGACATCCCTGTAATCATCTAAGTGATCACGTGATCCATATCAACTAAACCATGTCCGGTCATCATGTGAGATGGAGTAGTTTTCAATGGTGAACATCACTATGTTGATCATATTTACTATATGATTCACGCTCGACCTTTCGATCTCAGTGTTCCGAGGCCATATCTGCATATGCTAGGCTCGTCAAGTTTAACCCGAGTATTCTGCATGTGCAAAACTGGCTTGCACCCGTTGTATGTGAACGTAGAGCTTATCACACCCGATCATCATGTGGTGTCTCGGCACGACAAACTTTCGCAACGGTGCATACTCAGGGAGAACACTTATACCTTGAAATTTAGTGAGAGATCATCTTATAATGCTACCGTCGATCTAAGCAAAATAAGATGCATAAAGGATAAACATCACATGCAATCAATATAAGTGATATGATATGGCCATCATCATCTTGTGCCTTTGATCTCCATCTCTAAAGCACCGTCATGATCACCATCGTCACCGGCGCGACACCTTGATCTCCATTGTAGAATCGTTGTCGTCTCGCCAACTATTGCTTCTACGACTATCGCTACCGCTTAGTGATAAAGTAAAGAAATTACATGGCGATTGCATTTCATACAATAAAGTGACAACCATATGGCTCCTGCCAGTTGCCGATAACTCTGTTACAAAACATGATCATCTCATACAATAAAATTTAGCATCATGTCTTGACCATGTCACATCACAACATGCCCTGCAAAAACAAGTTAGACATCCTCTACTTTGTTGTTGCAAGTTTTACGTGGCTGCTACGGGCTGAGTAAGAACCGTTCTTACCTATGCATCAAAACCACAACAATATTTCGTCAAGTATGTGTTGTTTTAACCTTCACAAGGACCGGGCGTAGCCACACTCGATTCAACTAAAGTTGGAGAAACTGACACCCGCCAGCCACCTGTGTGCGAAGCACGTCGGTAGAACCAGCCTCGCGTAAGCGTACGCGTAATGTCGGTTCGGACCGCTTCATCCAACAATACCGCCGAATCAAAGTATGACATGCTGGTAAGCAGTATGACTAGTATCGCCAACAACTCACTTGTGTTCTACTCGTGCATATAACATCTACGCATAAACATGGCTCTGATACCACTGTTGGGGAACGTAGTAATTTCAAAAAAAATCCTACGCACACGCAAGATCATGGTGATGCATAGCAATGAGAGGGGAGAGTGTTGTCCACATACCCTCGTAGACCGTAAGTGGAAGCATTGTGACAACGCGGTTGATGTAGTCGTACGTCTTCACGATCGACCGATCCTAGTACCGAACGTACGACACCTCCGCGATCTGCACACGTTCAGCTCGGTGACGTCCCACGAACTCACGATCCAGTAGAGCTTCGAGGGAGAGTTCCATCAGCATGACGGCGTGATGACGGTGATGATGAAGTTACCGACGCAGGGCTTCGGCTAAGCACCGCTACGATATGACCGAGGTGGAATATGGTGGAGGGGGGCACCGCACACGGCTTGGAACAATCAACTTGTGTGTTCTAGGGTGGCCCCCCGCCCCCATATATAAAGGAGCAAGGGGGGAGGCCGGCCGGCCTTGGTGCGCCCCAAGGAGAGGAGGAATCCTCCTCCTATTAGGAGTAGGATTCATCCTTTCCTAGTCCTACTAGGAAGGGGGAAGGGGGAAGGAAAGAGAGGGAGAGGGAGAGGGAAAGTGGGACCGCGCCCCCTCCCCTAGTCCAATTCGGACTCCCCATGGGAGGGGGCGCGCCACCTCCTGGGCTGCTGCCCTCTCTCTCCCCTAAGGCCCACTAAGGCCCAATACTTCCCTGGGGGGTTCCGGTAACCCCTTCGGCACTCTGGTTTTATCTGAAACCACCCGGAACACTTCCGGTGTCCGAATATAGCCGTCCAATATATCAATCTTTATGTCTCGACCATTTCGAGACTCCTCGTCTTGTCCGTGATCACATCCGGGACTCCGAACTATCTTCGGTACATCAAAACACATAAACTTTTTTGATCATAATACCGATCGTCACCGAACGTTAAGCGTGCGGACCCTACGGGTTCGAGAACTATGTACAAGCTTATCTCGTACCTTTACTTGTGCAAGCTTATCTTGTGTTGTATCCCTTGCTTGCTTGTGCACTTGTTGTTGTTGCATCAAATAGGTTTCTCACCTAGTTGCATATGTAGACAACCTACTTTGATGCAAAGTTTAAATTGGTACAGAAAAGCTAAAAGTTGTTAGCTGCCTATTCACCCCCCTCTAGTCAACTATATCGATCCTTTCAGGGGCAATCCTACTCCAAGTAGGATTTGCCCCCCCTTTCCTATTCCAACAAGGAGAAGGGGGAAGGAGAGGGAGGAGAGAAGGAAAGGGGGGCCGGCCCCCCTAGTCCAATTCGGTTTGGGCTAGGGGGCGTGCACCACACCTTGGCTTGCCTCCTCTCTTCTACCACTAGGCCCATGAGGCCCAATAACCCCCCGGTACTCCGGAAAATACCCGATACACCTCGAAACTATTCCGATGTCCGAATATAGTCTTCCAATATATCAATCTTCATGTCTCGACCATTTCGAGACTCCTTGTCATGTCCGTGATCTCATCCGGGACTCTGAACTACCTTCGGTACATCAAAACACATATACTCATAATACTGATCGTCATTGAATGTTAAGCGTGCGGACCCTACGGGTTCGAGAACTATGTAGACATGACCGAGACTCATCTCCGGTCAATAAACAATAGCGGAACCTGGATGCTCATATTGGTTCCTACAAATTCTACGAAGATCTTTATCGGTAAAACAGCATAACAACATACGTTGTTCCCTTTGTCATCAGTATGTTACTTGCCCGAGATTCGATCGTCGGTATGTCAATACCTAGTTCAATCTCGTTACCGGCAAGTCTCTTTACTCGTTCCGTAATACATCATCCCGCAACTAACTTAGTAGTTGCATTGCTTGCAAGGCTTATAGTGATGTGCATTACCGAGAGGGCCCAGAGATACCTCTCCGACAATCGGAGTGACAAATCCTAATCTTGATCTATGACAACTCAACAAGTACCATCGGAGACACCTGTAGAGCACCTTTATAATCCCCTAGTTACGTTGTGACGTTTGGTAGCACACAAAGTGTTCCTCCGGTATTCGGGAGTTGCATAATCTCATAGTCATAGGAACATGTATAAGTCATGAAGAAAGCAATAGCAATATACTAAATGATCAAATGCTAAGCTAACGGAATGGGTCAAGTCAATCACATCATTCTCTAATGATGTGATCCCGTTAATCAAATGACAATTCATGTCTATGGTTAGGAAACTTAACCATCTTTGATTCAACGACCTAGTCAAGTAGAGGCATACTAGTGACACTCTATTAATCTATGTATTCACACATGTACTAAGTTTCCGGTTAATACAATTCTAGCATGAATAATAAACATTTATCATGATATAAGGAAATATAAATAACAACTTTATTATTGCCTCTAGGGCATATTTCCTTCAACTTTCACTAGTGCAAGTTCTCTCAACAATAATAACATAATTGGATCATATAACTATCCCTCAACATGCAACAAAGAGTCACTCCAAAGTCACTAATAGCAGAGAACAAACGAAGAGATTATTGTAGGGTACGAAACCACCTCAAAGTTATCCTTCCTGATCGATCTATTCAAGAGTCCGTAGTAAAATAACACGAAGCTATTCTTTCCGTTCGATCTGTCATAGAGTTCGTACTAGAATAACGCCTTAAGACACAAATCAATCAAAACCCTAATGTCACCTAGATACTCCAATGTCACCTCAAGTATCCGTGGGTATGATCATACGATATGAATCACACAATCTCAAATTCATCTATTCAACCAACACAAACAATTTCAAAAATGCCCCAAAGTTTCTACCGAAGAGTCAAGACGAAAACTTGTGCCGACCCCTATGCATAAGTTCACAAGGTCACTGAACCCGCAAGTTGATCACCAAAACATACATCAAGTAGACCACATGAATATCCCATTGTCACCATAGATAAGAACATGCAAGACATACATCAAGTGTTCTCAAATCCTTAAAGACTCAATCCGATAAGATAACTTCAAAGGGAAAACTCAATCCATTACAAGAGAGTAGAGGGGGAGAAACATCATAAGATCCAACTATAATAGCAAAGCTCGCGATACATCAAGATCGTGCCAAATCAAGATAACGAGAGAGAGAAATCAAACACATAGCTACTGGTACATACCCTCAGCTCCGAGGGTGAACTACTCCCTCCTCGTCATGGAGATCGCCAGGATGATGAAGATGGCCACCGGTGATGGATCCCCCTCCGGCAGGGTGCTGGAACAGGGTCCCGATTGGGTTTTGGTGGCTACAGAGGCTTGCGGCCCCGGAACTCCCGATCTAGGTTATTTTCTGGAGGTTTCTGTATTTATAGGAATTTTTGGCGTAGGTCTCACGTCAGGGGGTCTCCGAGTCATCCACGAGATAGGGGGCGAGCCGGGGGGGGGGTAGGGCACGCCATCCACCCTCGTGGATGGCTCGGGACTCTTCTGGCCCAACTCTTTTACTTCAGGGGCTTCTTTTGGTCCATAAAAAATCATTAAAAATTGGCACGTCAATTGGACTCCATTTGGTATTCCTTTTCTGTAAAACTCAAAAACAAGGAAAAACATAAACTGGCACTAGGCTCTAGGTTAATTGGTTAGTCCCAAAAATCATATAAAAGAGCATATTAAAACCCATTGAACATCCAAAACAGATAATATAATAGCATGAAACAATCAAAAATTATAGATACGTTGGAGATGTATCAAGCATCCCCAAGGTTAATTCCTGCTCGTCCTCGAGTAGGTAAATGATGAAAATAGAATTTTTGATATGGAATGCTACCTAACATAATTATCAATGTAATTTTCTTTATTGTGGCATGAATGTTCAGATCCGAAAGATTCAAGACAAAAGTTTAATACTGACATAAAAATAATAACACTTCAAGCATACTAACAAAGTAATCATGTCTTCTCAAAATAACATGGCTAATGAAAGTTCGTCCCTACAAAATCATATAGTTTGGCTATTCTCCATCTTCGCCACACAAAATATTCAGATCATGCACAACCCCGATGACAAGCCAAGCAATTGTTTCATACTTTAGTATTCTCAAACTTTTTCAACTTTCATGCAATACATGAGCGTGAGCCATGGACATGGCACTATAGGTGGAATAGAGTGGTGGTTGTGGAGAAGACAAAAAGGGAGAAAGTCTCGCATCAACGCGGCTAATCAACGGACTATGGAGATGCCCATCAATTGATGTTAATGCGAGGAGTAGGGATTGCCATGCAATGGATGCACTAGAGCTATAAATGTATGAAAGCTCAACAAAAGAAACTAAGTGGGTGTGCATCCAACTTGCTTGCTCACGAAGACCTAGGGCATTTTGAGGAAGCCCATCGTTGGAATATACAAGCCAAGTTCTATAATGAAAATTCCCACTAGTATATGAAAGTGACAAAATAAGAGACTCTCTATCATGAAGATCATGGTGCTACTTTTAAGCACAAGTGTGGTAAAAGGATAGTAGCATTGCCTCTTCTCTCTTTTTCTCTCATTTTTTTGGGTCTTCTCTTTTTTTGGCCTTTCTCTTTTTTGGGGGCCTTCTCCTTTTTTATTTGGCCTTTCTCTTTTTTTCCCTCACATGGGACAATGCTCTAATAATGAAGATCATCACACTTATATTTACTTACAACTCAAAAATTACAACTCGATACTAGAACAAAATATGACTCTATGTGAATGCCTCCAGCGGTGTACCCGGATGTGCAATGAATTGAGAGTGACATGTATTAAAAATTATGAACGGTGGCTTTGCCACAAATACGATGTCAACTACATGATCATTTCTACCTATTGAGCATGCGTTGGTTTTCCCTTGAAGAGGAAAGGGTGATGCAACAAAGTAGCATAAGTATTTCCCTCAGTTTTTGAGAACCAAGGTATCAATCCAGTAGGAGGCCACACGCAAGTCCCTCGTACCTACACAAACAAATAAGAACCTTGCAACCAACGCGATAAAGGGTTGTCAATCCCTTCACAGCCACTTGCAAAAGTGAGATCTGATAGAGATGATAAGATAATATTTTTGGTATTTGTATGGTAAAGACTAAAAGTAAAGATTGCAAAATAAACGGCGATAGAAATAGCTAGTTGACGGAAGATTAATATGATGGAGAATAGACCCGGGGGCGATAGGTTTCATTAGTGGCTTCTCTCAAGATAGCATAAGTATTACGGTGGGTGAACAAATTACTGTCGAGCAATTGATAGAAAAGTTGATAGAGGCAAAGGTGTCTCGTCTTCCGATGAGATGGTGGCTGTCGTTTTGGAGGGAGTCGACTTTGACGATCCGACTACGAACGTGCGAAGACGTCGTGCGTTAGCAATCGCTAAACCAACTCCGAGAGGTTATTGACCACGCCGGAGCACGATCAACCTGACCACGAGGGTCTGTTTCCTGCGCGCAAACGAAGAACAAGCAAGAAACTAAGATCGCGATCTAGATATTGCGAATATAAGAGGAAAGCTTTATTAATGAAGGTGGGGTTCTGTGACGCCTTTGTCTGGTTGTTGAACACAAACGGAGTATGCGAAGTTGCAGCTATGGCGAACTTTTAATCTAAACAAAACCCAAAGTCTAAACCGTGCCCTAAGGGCTGTATATATGGAGGAAGAGGGGGGAATTTCGTGGCCCTTGGGGAAGGGGTCCGAAACCAACCCTATCTCTTGTTTCCCCACACATACGGACTCTAAAAACAGCCTATACTTATGTAGTTCAAAATTACATGGGCCTGGCCCAATAATAAGGTGACGCAGCACCTAGAATAGCCTTTGGACGAAATTTATGAAGTGTCATCTTGTATATTTCGTCCAAGGCTTCATGCACTCCTTATGGTGGCTTCAAAGTCCTGAAATCATCACTTGTAACTCCGTTCTTGTTCCCCTTGCGCATGCCATCAACTCCATGCTTGTTCTTGCTCCAATGTTCATCCTTCTCCAAGCTAGGCCCTTCATTTGTAAGCAAAACAAATGTATCCAATTTAGGCAGCATCATATTCTCATGAACATTAGAATCATTACCAAGAAACGAAAGTACCTGGTAATTTAATTGGCGTGCGCGAGCTCTAGTAATTGGTCCAGTATATGTAACAGTAGGGGCTGTGGGTGTAACAATGGCCTTGATGTCCTCATCATCCTCCCCTTCTTGAAATGAAGTCGTCCTCGACAGAAGCTCATCTTCCTCACCCAAATAAGGCTTCAAATCTGCAATGTTAAAAGTGGGACTAACCCCAAATTCTGCAGGTAGCTCAAGTTTATATGCATTATCATTTATTTTCTCTAACACCTTAAAAGGACCATCGGCACGTGGCATTAGCTTTGATTTGCGCAAATCAGGAAATCTATCCTTACACAAATGTAACCAAAAAAGATCTCCAGGTGCAAACACAACATGTTTTCTACCCTTATCTCCAGCAATTTTATATTTAGCATTCATACGCTCAATGTTTTCCTTAGTTAACTCATTCATTTTTAAAATCAATTTAGAACGTTGTTTAGCATCAAAATTAACCTTCTCCGAAGATGGAAGAGGCAACAAATCAATAGGTGCACGAGGTAGGAAACCATACACAATTTCAAAAGGGCACATCTTAGTAGTAGAATGCAATGAACGCCTATAGAAACCAGCGAGTCCAAGAAAACTCCTCACTTGTGTGATCGTTTTGGGCTGCAGCCAACTCTCAATAGCTTCAATCTTGGCTTTATCAACTTCAATTCCCTGTGGAGTAACAACATAGCCAAGAAAAGATACTCGGTCGGTGCAAAAGGTGCACTTCCCAAGGTTACCAAACAAACGTGCATCACGTAGAGGAATAAAAATAGCACGTAAATGTTCCATATGTTCTTCCAAAGATTTGCTACAAATCAGTATATCATGAAAATAGACTACCACAAATCATCCAATGAAAGCATGTAAAACTTCGTTCATCAGTCTCATGAAAGTACTAGGTGCATTAGTTAACCCAAAAGGCATGACTAACCACTCATATAAACCAAACTTAGTTTTAAATGTTGTTTTCCATTCATCTCCCAACTTCATACGAATTTGATGGTATCCACTACGCAAATCAACTTTGGAGAATATTGTAGAGCCACTCAATTCATCAAGCATATCATCTAGCCTAGGAATAGGATGACGATAACGAATAGTAATATTATTAATGCCTCTACAATCAACACACATACGCGATGTACCATCCTTTTTAGGCACTAGTATAATAGGAACAACACAAGGACTAAGAGATTCGCGTATATAACCTTTGTCGAGCAGCTCCTATACTTGACGCATAATCTCCTTCATCTCCTCTGGATTGGTACGGTATGGTGCACAGTTGGGTAGCGATGCACCGGGGATTAAGTCAATTTGATGCTCAATCCCTCGAATAGGTGGTAATCCAGGTGGCACGTCTTGTGGGAAGACGTCAGCGAACTCCTGCAAAATGTTAGTGACAGCAGGGGGGAAAGAGGAAGGCACGTCCTCGATTGAAAATAATGCCTCTTTGCACACAAAAGCATAGCAAACAGATTTGCTAAAATCTAGCTCATCAATATCAGATTTGGTGGCAACACTAGATGGTTTATTATTAGGCTTCATTTCTTGCTCAAATTCTATTGCCACAATCTGATTTCCAGTCTTATTTTTCTCCTGTTTTGCTTTATTAGCTCTATTAATATCATCTTCCAAAATGGAATCAGGAGTCATAGGAAGCAAAGTAATATTTTTATCCTTATGAACAAGAGTATACTGATTGTTTCTACCATGGTGTACAGAATTTTTATCAAATTTCCATGGTCTACCAAGTAACAAGGAACATGCTTGCATAGGTACCACATCACAACACTACAAAAAAATACACTTCCGTGATGATACTTGTTTGTCACAGTAGGTCGCGTTTTTTGTCATGCATGTACATCCATGACAATTTCATGACAGAATCAAGATAGTCATACCTGTGATGTCGTAGAAGTGTTCCATGACATTACCAAAATTGTCATCACGGAAGTGTCCACTTCCATGACGATAAATCGCGCGTCACAGAAGTGCTTTCGTCAAGGGTGACCGACACGTGGCATCCATCGTAACGGAACGCCGTTAAGCTATCGGGTCCGGTTTTGGATCCGATAACCCGCTAACAGCCCCGACCAATGGGGATTTTCCTCGTGTAAAATCATCATTGGCTGGAGGAAACACGTGTCGGCTCACCGTTGGGACAGATGTCATCCACTCATTGGACCAAAGGCGCCTATGATACGTCGACACGTGGCACGGCCGAACAGAGGCCCATTCCTATGAAAAGGCAGGCCCGTTTGACTTGGTCAAAAGGTGGCGGGCCGGCCCACGGAAAGCCTGTTAACGGCCTGTTCACATATAGCCCATTTACAGCCCGCTAACCCAGGGCCCGTTACGACCTATCCGAATTAGGCCCAGTAGCGTCATCTGGGCCGTCCAATATGATTCCAGCCCATTTTAAGTTCTGGCCCATGTATGGCCCATGATGTCTTTCGGCCCATATGAGGCCCTTTGTAACTCTTGGCCCATTAACGGCCCGTGGTGAAACTGGCCCGTAATGAACAGTGTATCCCTTTATACCCATTAATGGCCCATTAATCCATTGGGCCGTTTGCAGCCCATGTTATCTTTTGGCCTTCTCAGGGCCCATTTATTCTTGGGCTCATTTCCAGCATTCGGTTACTTACGGCCTGTTATTGCCATTTTCTGCTTGTGGGCCAAATTTAGCCCGTGGTTACAGTCGGCCCGTTTGTGGCCCGTTAATACATTGGGCCGTTTTCACAGCGTCATCAAATACGGCCTATTAATGACGGCCCGTTATGGTCGGCCCATGAACGGATGACTCCAACTCTAGCCCGTTCACGACCATAATGCGGTCTATTTTTGGCCCATGTTTGGCCAATCGATCATACGGCCCGTCTAAGGCCCATTGATGATACGGCCCGTAGAAGGCCCATTGTTTCTATGACCCGTAGAAGGCCCATTGTTTCTACGGCCCGTAGAAGGCCCATTGTTTCTACGGACCGTAGAAGGCCCATTGTTTCTACGGTCCGTAGGAAGCCCAGTGTCACTACAGTAAATATGTAGCCCATGGCCTGTTAAAGGCGGGAAACTACTATAGGTTTAGACCTGCTAATGGCCCAAGATGATTATAGGCCCACGTTTTGGCCCATATGAGTAACGGGCCAGCCTGAAGACCGACAACACTGAGATCCACTGAACCTTCCGGCCTAAATTACATCATACCGACCAAAGAATAAACCTAGACTATACAATAAAGAAATTACGGCATAATACATCCACTAGGAATCAAGTTCGCTACCGGTGATAATAAAGCGCAACATGACCGTGGATTACATACACTGGGCATCAAAGGTCGCCACCAGTGCATATAAATGTGGCGACAAAAGAATATACAAAACTGAGAGCACTTCAGAAGGCACTAGACCTGGCAAGCTCGGGCCCCGCAAGCAGCCGAACAAGCTGATGAGACCTCAGTTGTGTCAATGATAGATGCTTCATCCCTAGCTGTATGGCACCATAGTGCGCAAGGCAGTCCCCTGACATCTTCATTACAACTTTGACTTCAAGTCGGAGCTGATCTGAAACAAGCCTTTCCACTTTAAGTTGAGACTGAAGAAGTCGAACTGATTGAGGCAGCGACTGCACAGAGGTTGTCTCACACCTGCTGGTGAGTAGCTTCAACTCACTATCTTCATCAAGACAGGGCCTTGGGGTCATCTCGCTGTCCTCAAGATGGTTTGGCTCACTATCTTTCCTAAAGTTCTGCCTGGCATAAGAGATACGACTCTGAAAGAGAAACAAGGAGACACGTAACAGGTTTCACAATTATATAAGCAAATAAATGGATCTGTTCTGCATAAGGAACATGTTTTGACAACTACAATTTAATACTGCTAGTTGTTGCAAACATCCAATCAGATGTAAACAGCAGTGGAGGAAATGATGCCTATCCAAATCTATACTAGAACAAAGTTTGAAGGCTTGAGAAAGATGAACTTACATTACATATTAACACAGGCTGGACAAAGCCCTTCTCCATGTTGATGGAAAGGTAATTCAATAAATTCCCCAAAGAAAACTCTTTATAAGCGTTGCCATTATTCTACATTTTGCAAAGAGTAAATATAGATCAAATAATATTGGAAGAAATAGAGGATAATTAAGCCCAGGTGCAGACTGATGATACATAATCAAATAGCAATTAATTAAGTATAGCGTTACAAGGCAAAAGGTACTGACAAGAGGAATGCAGACATCAACATGTGCAGTGGCATTGGCTTTATTCAACATTTTGGTAAGAGTAAATGTAGATATGATAATTTGGAGAAAGTGGAGGGCAGGGCAGATAAGATGCAGAGTAATGCTAGACAATCAACTATCTCGCGATGCATGTACAGTAATACCACCACTGTACGTTATTAGTTGTCGCTCAAATGGATGTATCTAGCACTATTAAGTTCTAAATACATCCAATTGGTCAACAATTAATTCGATACAGAGGGAGTACATGACAACAGGTACTTACATGAGCAATCCAAAGCTTCATAACCATTGTGTTAATTCTACATTTATCTAAGAGTAAATATAGATCTTATAATTTCAAGCAAAGGGAGGATAAAGAAGCGAACATTTATAGTGATGCTACATAATCAAACAGCAATGAGTGTAAGTATGCTGACAAAGGGCAAGAGGTACTGACAAGAGCAATGCAGAGCCCAGTATTGTCGTGAGATCCTATGATCCTTTGAGCAAGGAGATTCATCTGAAATTAGTTTCATACAAGAGAGAAGGTAAGGCACATGCAGAAATTTAGGAGTTCAAATTTTGAATTGATATCATAGACAGTATCTGACGCTAGGCTGTCAGCAGTTCTAATAGGGGTTTGGCCACTGGAGTAGGGGTAAATTCTGTTACAGTTGGGCCTGTGTTTTCTGTGGCTGCTGATCTATCTGATTTAACAGGTATCACTACCTTTTCCAAATACCTAGTTTGTACTCCTTGAGGATCTGCAATCACCCTCTTCCTTTTGGACATCTATTACGAAAGAACAACATTTGACTGGAAAAACATAGTATGACGACACATGTAATAGGTACATAAAATGGATAGGTATGGCATATACTCATATATGATGCTTAAACTAAGCAGATGGTGTAACAAAGTAGAAGTAATGCAAGAGGTCAGATGCAAAATATGTGCGACCAATACAACCTTGCCAAGTTAGAGCATGCACCTTGATGGGTGAATAAGATAGGCCATCCTCCACCATGCCAAGTTTGTTAGCCAATGGATTGTTCCACAATATTCCTCTCGTGCGCCCGTTCTCATATTCATTTTGGTAATGTTCAATACCTGACATGCATGAAAACATAAAAACAAGTGAGATTATCTTTGTAATGCAAAAGTGATTCTAATCCAGTACTTCCTCCCTGTAAACCCCTTTGTGCTATCTGTGCAATTCTTCTAGGAGGTGCCATGCATGCTGTAATTTGGTGTGTGCATTAATATAATGTGGCCTACTACTCAAAATATGAGAGCTCCAGAAGTGATGATACTTCGCAGATGACAACTTTAACATATAGTAAAGAAGAACAAGTCGACCTGACCTGACAGATTCAAAATATACTAAGGGAGAATAACTCGACTGTCGGGTGGTAGGTGCGACATATGCCAACGGGTGGCTTATCATTGTGGGAGCCAGTAAGACATCGCCGGTGCCTGGAAACGGGATAAGGCGAAGACATGCACGCCGGCGAATCTTACCCAGGTTCGGGGCTCTCCTTGGAGATAACACCCCTAGTCCTGCTCTGCGGGGTCTCCGCATGATCACTGGATCAATACAAGTAGCTACAAGTGCTCCTCGAGCTGTTTGGCTAGGGGAAGAAGAAGGGCAAGGCTAGCTCCCCTTTTCCCTCTATGTGGTGTGTGAAACTCTATGGGGTCAACCCTTTGCATGGGTGCCCCGGGGGGTTTATATAGGCCTACCCCCTGGGGATACATCGGTAATCTGGCTGGGCATGGGTCCCAGTCATCAGTGTCTATGCTTGCCGACTTCTCCACTGGTCGTTGGGGCCCGCCGACTGGTGGGTCCCGCCGGCTGCCGGCCTCTTGGCCGACAGGCCGGCCCCACCGCTTGGGGGCTTTGTCGGCGTCTGGTTACTGTTGCCTCGCGTCTGATGACGAGGGCTTGGTCGAGGTAAGCGTGGCTACAGTGCCGCCGCCTTGCGGGCTCTCACTATAGCCTTACCTCGTCTTGTCTCCTTAATGAGGCACACGCTTCGAGGGAGGGAGGTAGCCGGTTACTGGGAGCCGGCTACGCTCCAGGCCGACTAGAGGAGGCCGGGCCGCCTTCGAGTGTCTCTCTGGCTGAAGGGGCCCGCCGCCCGCGAGCCGTACTGGCGCCTGTCGTGGGTGACATCAGGGTCAACATGGCTACAGTGCCACGCCGGACGGGAGATGGCTGGACCGTACGGCGCCCTGTGGCCATGCCTGCTTCGGGATTCGGGGGTAGTGGGCTGTACTGCGGCCACGCCCCGTCTTATCGCCGTTATGTGGATGCAGTCTTGGTGGGTGTAGTCTTGGCCGGCTTCTGGGAGTCGGCTCTCTTCATGGTCGGCTTCTGGGAGTCGGTCGTCTTGGGGCCGGCTTCCCGGAGTCGGCCATCTCGTAGCTTTCTTGGGGAAGGTTTCTGAGGCCGAGTCGCCTTCTGGTAGTCGGTCCTGGGGATAGCCGGCCGGGGGAAGGCGGCCCTGCGCTCTGTATGCTTGAAGGCTCGAATGGCCTGATAATTTTTCGAAGAGCCAGGGGGAGTCGGTTAGGCTACCCGTGGCCATTTACTCCGACATCGACCTGACCAGTCGACCGCAAGAGAAGAGGATCATCTTAAAGAAGAGCAGAAGAGCAAGCAGATTGAAGATATTACAAGTCTTTCTATAAAATGTCGGTTGGCCACCCATGATGAACCAGAGCGCACAGAGAAATACTATTCCTTCCGGTCTCTCCATATGTGGCTCACATGCATTTCGAAACTAAAGTAGGAACATTTAGCTGACCAATTAAACATCTCTCAGTTTTACTAATATCAGATTTGAATTTGTACAACTAATCTTGTTTAGCTCGATGGGTGGAGCAGTGCTATTACGACACGAACCACGTAGGCTAATCGTGGTCATCATAAAATGGGGAAACCGTAAGCATGATGAGTATAGTGTTGACCGTGGCAGTGGGATGGCAGATCTGAAGCTGCAAACCGCACAAAGGGTAGTTAGCAATCGATATTTGCTTTGAAATAACAACTAAGATTTGGTATGGACAAGAAAGTACAGTCAACAAGTGACAAAGAAATGCAATTCTGCTGTCTCTCTATATGTCGCGACATGCATTTGGAAACTCAAGTGGGACCTTTAGCTAACCAATTAAATGTGTCTGTTAACTAATATCAGTATCATATCACAATCATATTTGAACAACTAAGCTTTGGAATTTTGAGTGTTGTGTTGTTTAGCTTGAAGGGTGGAGTAATGCTAGTATGACAGAAAGCACCTACGCAGACCATAGTAGAGTAGATAAAAGGGGAAAACCCTAAGCATCAAGAGTAAAATCAAGAAAGTGGAACTAGCTCGACGAGTGGGTGGCGCACATGCTTTTCGAAACGAATATAGGAACATTAGGTGACCAATTAAACGTTCTCTATTTTAGTAATATGAGCATCATATCAGATTCGTATTTCAACACGTAAGCTTTGTAATTATGAGTGGCATGTTGTTGCGCTTGATGGGTTGAGGTCTTGAGGAGCAGTGCTAGCACGACACGAAGCAGTGAAGCACCTACGATGATGGTAGTGAATATAAAGAGGGGAAACCATAAGCTTTACGAGTATAGTGACCGTGACATGGTGGATCTGAAGGTGCAAACCAGACAAAGCTACTTCGCAACCAATGTTTGCATTCAACTAGCCACTACAATTTGGTACGGACAAGGAAAGTACAGTAAACAATTTAAGATCTATTTTCGGGGTGAGATCAATAACTTAAGCACATATGGAAGAGTACCACCTCTCTTGCGACGCCGTGTAGGCCCCTGATGATACGTTGAGGGTGCTGCGGGTGCGATGGCTGTCGGCGGCGGGGAAGAAGACTTTAGATGGCAGACGGCCGAGTCGGGGGATAAATCCTGTTGCCGTGGACGAGGCGATCGTAGGAGCGGCAAGGCAAAGTGGACGACAACGCCGATGAAGCGAGACGACGTGATGAAGGATCCTGGTCTGGCGCCGTGGATGAGAGACGTCCATCTCTTGCAGTGGACGACGGGGTAGGGGTAGCGGCTCTGGCAAGGTGGAGGATGGGGTGGCGGACGGAGGAGGCTGGCCGCAGTGGGGAGGTTGTCGTGGCGCCGACGGTGTATGAATGGGGAAATGGAGGGGGAGGGGGATCTCAAACTTTGGGACGCGCTTGTCTGAAATGTGGGAAAGTTACGAACTTATCCCCTATTTAAAATTTCAGACATCATGTCGGTTGGGGATAGGACGGTAATCTTGCATCTCCTAAATATTTGCCGGTAACGATTTCGGGCGAGGAGAGGGTGTTTTGCCGCCCACGGTTGGCGCCCATGGTGTATGAACGGGGCTGACAGGTAGGGCGGTTGTGTCACGTCTGAGGGAAGTTACACATCTGCCCCTATTAAAAATATTAGCCTACATCGATTTCGGACAAGGAGAGTTTGTTTTGGCGCCCACCGTGGATGAATGGGGAAATGGTGGGAGAGACACATGTCTTTCGGACGAGCTTGAATCAAATGTGTTTTGCCGGCCATGTTTGGCGCCCACCGTGTCTGAATGGGCTTAGAGGCCGTCGTGTCACGTCTGATTGAAGTTACTAGTCTACCCCTATCGACAGCAGTGTAAATCCGGTCGATAAGGATGTCAAATGTGAGGGGTAGACAGTAATTTCCATCTCGCAAACACTTGCTTCGGGAAGCCCACAAATGATAGTGGGTGTTTAGCCGCTTCGTTCAAAACTTGGGAGAATTAGCATTCACGTTTGCCCTGGGCCCTGGCAACTAAATCCAAATCCAATTTTTATTCGATTACGAATATCCACAGATAATTCTACATTTTGTTATTTATTTCTTCAAAACCACAACAAAGATTTATTCCACCTTTATATACGATTATGATTTAGAAATGTCGTGATCTTCGAATTCAGTAGGTTGGATACACTTTGAGTCAAACAGTTATTTCATCCAATACAATATGCTCACATGAAAAACAGTTCACCTTATGTCAATCATACAAGTACTGAGGATTACCTCGCCTAAAAAATTCAGATCATTACAACACATGGACAACATAGGGGGTCTTACAACATAATCCATTCAGAGACATGACACAACATGCAAGTACAATAATCTAATGACGATTTCAACTGCTATCTAAAGAAGAACTGGGATTACCCTGGGCTTCAGATAGCAGAAGCAGCAGGACCTCCTCCTCTTCAAATGCAACATTCTTACTTCCTCCAATTCTTGGGTTGCTTGCATAATGCGTGCAGCTAATTGCATAATTTCCAGCTTCAAGATCGAGATTACCGCATTCATGGCAGCCACACCATCTCTTTCTGCCTCTAGTAGAGCCTCAAGAACTATAATATCTATGCTCAGACTGCTCTCCGGCGGTGTTGCCTCTGAACTGCTACCATCTGGTAACATGGATGGTGCACTGCTTCCACAAATAGATTCTGGGGTTGTACATTGTGTCCTAGTGTGAACGGCATCCTGAAAGGTTTCCGCTGGATATAAGTAAGAGATAGTTATCGCATGATCCAGGCAGTAAGCTTACATGGTAAACGACATACGAATTATTGCCGAGCATGGCAAGCTATATTTAAATGGTTCGAAGCAGCATCAGCCGAAAAGAAATTAAAATGGTAAGATGAAACTAGGGATGTAAGTGGCAAATAAACGACATCCGCCAGTCCCATCTAGTTAGTTTTTGCTAGCTCCCTGGTTCATTTTCCTCAAAAAAACAAAAACTCTTTTGAACTATCATACCACTAGTGGACTTTAATCGGGATTAAACGGGACCCAGTTGACATCCCTAGTTGAAAGGGAGTGTACCACCGCTATATTTAAGTTGCCAAGGCACCTAAGTAGTTGAAATAATCTGAGAAAGCACTTAACAGTGTGGCCTCATATAAACTACTAAGACAGTCTTGTGATGAAGTTCAGAGGAAAAGTTAAGGACTCAAATGAACTAGGCATGCATTTCTTTACGATAGTACAGCAGGCACTGCTGACATATTGGCCAACTCACGTATAGCATAACAAGTAACAAACAAGCATTCGAATCAAGCAATACAGCAAAGCAGACAACTGAACTATTTGTTATTATGTAATATTACAGGATGAGGGCACAAGCCAAGAAAGCAGCCCACACGCATTACATTTCACATGTACTAAAACACACAGGCTTACCATATGTTGTTGTGAAGCTTCACTGCTTTTGCAATGTTCTTTGAAGATATCGTCAGCATCCCGTGGTTGCAAATCTACTTGTTGTAGTTTATTCTACACCCTCTATTTAGGTAAAATTAATTATAATCGCATGCACTGGTTCGAATTGATCATCAATGGTTCATCTAAACTAATGAAAGAAGGGTGTGTGCATACACGACAATATATCTGCTTCCCTCTATTTTTATGCTTGTTCGAGGTGCCAGCCCCAAAAGAACAAATATTTTGCTTGATGGGGTTGGCAACTCCATAATTAATAGAAGCATCAAATTAGTCATGCAACTTGGGAAGATCAAGAACACACAAAAAAGTAACAGAGGCTCGTAGCAGTGATGTAATAGTTAGTATCAGAAAATGTAGGGTAAAACAAACAAAAACCAGCGGAACCACATGCTAGTTTGCTGATGTGTAATTAAGCATAGAGAACATGAAGCAGTCTGATGGAACCAACAGGTGGCATCAGAACAACACCATTATCATAAATATAGCATGCAAGAAGTAAAATAGTAGGCAGTGATATCTAGGAAGTACAATAATACTTAGGACAAAACTAAAGCATATTAACTATATGTGCACTGGTATGTAATTTAGCACATGTAACATGTTCACTGCCAGCAGTATGGCCCTACAGGTGCAAGCAGAATAACGCGTCTCATGAAAAACTGAATGATGCCCTGAAGAAAATCAAAGGTGCGGTGCTTATGCTAAGAAAGTGAACGTAGGCGCCGGCCCTTGGATAATAGTACCTGATTCTCGGCGGCGTATGGGTATCGTTGGCATACTTGATAGCTAAGGATCGTCGATGGTGCTCGTGTTGCGGTTGAGTTTGGGCCGGCTCTCTGGTGCTACGGTTGCGGCACCTGTCGACATACAAGACAGCTCATGTGTGGTAAGTGAACAGTTGCACGATAAAGAGAAAAACCGAAGGAGTACAGATCGAAATAACCTGATGAGGCTGCTGAAGGAAATATGCCCTAGAGGCAATAATAAAGTATTATTTATTTCCTTATATCATGATAAATGTTTATTATTCATGCTAGAATTGTATTAACCGGAAACATAATACATGTGTGAATACATAAACAAACAGAGTGTAACTAGTATGCCTCTACTTGACTAGCTCGTTAATCAAAGATGGTTATGTTTCCTAGCCATAGACATGAGTTGTCATTTGATTAACGGGATCACCTCATTAGGAGAATGACGTGATTGACTTGACCCATTCCGTTAGCTTAGCACCCGATCGTTTAGTATGTTGCTATTGCTTTCTTCATGACTTATACATGTTCCTATGACTATGAGATTATGCAACTCCCGTTTCCCGGAGGAACACTTTGTGTGCTACCAAATGTCACAACGTAACTGGGTGATTATAAAGGTGCTCTACAGGTGTCTCCAAAGGTACTTGTTGGGTTGGCGTATTTCGAGATTAGGATTTGTCACTCCGATTGTCGGAGAGGTATCTCTGGGCCCACTCGGTAATACACATCACTATAAGCCTTGCAAGCATTGTAACTAATGAGTTAGTTGCGGGATGATGTATTACGGAACGAGTAAAGAGACTTGCCGGTAACGAGATTGAACTAGGTATCGAGATACCGACGATCGAATCTCGGGCAAGTAACATACCGATGACAAAGGGAACAATGTATGGTATTCTGCGGTTTGACCGATAAAGATCTTCGTAGAATATGTGGGAACCAATATGAGCATCCAGGTTCCGCTATTGGTTATTGACCGGAGAGGTGTCTCGGTCATGTCTACATAGTTCTCGAACCCGTAGGGTCCGCACGCTTAACGTTATGATGACAGTTATATTATGAGTTTATATGTTTTGATGTACCGAAGGTTGTTCGGAGTCTCGGATGTGATCACGGACATGACGAGGAGTCTCGAAATGGTCGAGACATAAAGATTGATATATTGGACGACTATATTCAGACACCGGAAGTGTTCCGGAGAAGTTTCGGAAAAAACCGGAGTGCTGGAGGGGTTACCGGAACCCCCCGGGGAAGTATTGGGCCTTAGTGGACCTTGAGGGGAGAGAGAGGGCAGCAGCCAGGAGGTGGCGCGCCCCCTCCCATGAGGAGTCCTAATTGGACTAGGGGAGGGGGGCGCAGCCCCTCTTTCCCTCTCCCTCTCCCTCTCTTTCCTTCCCCCCTCTCTTCCTAGTTGGACTAGGAAAGGGGAGTCCTACTCCTACTAGGAGGAGGACACCCCCCCTCTCCTTGGCGCGCCCAAGGCAGCCGGCTTCCCCCTTGCTCCTTTATATACGGGGGCAGGGGGGCACCTCTACACACAAGTTGATATACGATATTTTAGCCGTGTGCGGTGCCCCCCTCCACCATATTACACCTCGATAATATCGTTGCGGAGCTTAGGAGAAGCCCTGCGTCGGTAGAACATCATCATCGTCACCACGCTGTCGTGCTGAGAAAACTCTCCCTCAACACTCGGCTGGATCGGAGTTCGAGGGACGTCATCGAGCTGAACGTGTGCTGAACTCGGAGGTGCCGTGCGTTTGGTACTTGATCGGTCAGATCGTGAAGACGTACGACTACATCAACCGCGTTGTGATAACGCTTCCGCTTTCGGTCTACGAGGGTACGTGGACAACACTCTCCCCTCTCGTTGCTATGCATCACCATGATCTTGCGTGTGCGTAGGAATTTTTTTGAAATTACTACGTTCCCCAACAGCTGTGGCGTCGGTAAAGCAGGGCCGGTGGAGTTGAATACGGCGTCCGTGGAGCGGGTCCGGTGCAGTGGACGAAGGCTTCGGCGGGCGCGTTGTATAGTGCTTTCGGTGAGGCGGATCTGTTGCGACGGACGTGGGCTTGTATGAAGGGCCAGCGAAGGGGCAGATGAGGGAGTCAGTGAAGGGCCTACACTGTGGTGGACGAGGGCGCCGGTTAAG
This sequence comes from Triticum aestivum, assembly GCF_018294505.1. Classification (NCBI taxonomy): domain Eukaryota; kingdom Viridiplantae; phylum Streptophyta; class Magnoliopsida; order Poales; family Poaceae; genus Triticum; species Triticum aestivum. The sequence goes on from NC_057799.1 coordinate 93,365,711, forward strand.
CAGATCCGGTGCGGTGGACCATGATGGCGATCAAGGAGATCTCGAGCGGTGTACAAGCCAGTCGCTGAAGCGGCTCCGGTGAACTGGTGAGTTGGCAGTTGGGGGTTCCAAGGTGCGGAAGGTAGATCCGTCGGGGTGTGAGGTCCACCGCTGCGGCGAAGGACTAGATTCGGCGGCTTGCCGTGGTTGGGGGGTCGGGGAGGGTAAGGGGAGGGGCTTTGGGGAAGAATGTTGGGGGCAAAGAGGGGAAAACAATGGAGTTACCAAAGCAGCCCTTTTCCGTTCATGTGGCAGGGGTAAAACAGGAATATCGCAGGGCTAAACTTTTGGGCGCGAGATATTTCGATGTGAGCGGGAAGTTTGAAAGCTTTTGGCGCCTCAAATTATATTCTGCTCTTGTACGGCCGACTATGATATCATGGCCGAGAATTTGTTTGTTTTGCAGGCAAAAAAAAGTGCAAGTTTTGAAAATCAATGTCTCCAACTCGAAACTTAGATTGTCCAATCAATTCAAATATGTATCATTGAGCTACTACAAGCAAATACCATCATATGGTCCAATTCAAATGAAATTCCAAATGTGTTTATCCTAAATATGATGACAAAAGCAAAAATGTGTATGTGTATGAATAAAGTGGATGATTATAAAGTTTGAACATGCCCGTATGTGTATATCTCTAGGTTTGATATATGAATTTGAAATCATGAAATCCCGGCTTAAAATGTACCTCCATTTAAATGAATTACAAAAGCTAATGATGGAGTCGAATTCCAAAATTCCAATCTTAGGTTTGTAATTCTAGTACATCAAAGTATATCACGCATGTTCAAAAGTATCGTTATCTCATAGTCCAAACTGTGAAACAAACTGATCAACCTTGAGTGCACACACTATTGACCATGTATATCTCAATTGCACTAAAGTCCCTCAAATATAGATACCTCACTCTTTATCTGAAGCCACCCCCCCTCGTCGCCCACCCCCACCCCTCGTCGTCCCCCACACACAGAGAAGTCGTTCTCTCCCCCAAACACCAACACACGAGCACATTAACACCCCTCTCTCTTCTAAAGTTTGGACCCCAATATAGTACTCCTACAGAAGACTAAGTTGGTGATGATGCTGTGTCTGCCATCCGTCGTTTGTGACCATTAGATCTACATCTAACGACTGTGAGGTAAGTTGTTGCCTTTTCTCACAAACATCCCACTTGTCTACCAATTTGCAGAAAAACCCATAATTAGTATCTTAAAACCAACCACATCCCTCCCTGACCTCACCAAAACAGCCCAAGGAATATATTCTAATTGAAACATAATATATCTCTAGTTATATATGTATATAAAAATTAGAGTGTTTTGTATCAAGTTTGTGAATAAGTATTATTCTAATTATGATTCGTTGCAACGCACATGAACATTGCTAGTATTTCCAACCATGCAATTTTTTCCCTAGTATTCCATAGCTTCGAGTTTTCCATCAAGATATTAGTCACTCATGGTTGATATTTACTTTCAATCATGTACACATATGCACTATGTAACTGATGTCTACTACACAACCTTCTTCTTGTAGACGTTGTTGGGCCTCCAAGTGCAGAGGTTTGTAGGACAGTAGCAAATTTCCCTCAAGTGGATGACCTAAGGTTTATCAATCCGTGGGAGGCGTAGGATGAAGATGGTCTCTCTCAAACAACCCTGCAACCAAATAACAAATAGTCTCTTGTGTCCCCAACACACCCAATACAATGGTAAATTGTATAGGTGCACTAGTTCGGCGAACAGATGGTGATACAAGTGCAATATGGATGGTAGATATAGGTTTTTGTAATCTGAAAATATAAAACAGCAAGGTAACAAGTGGTAAAAGTGAGCGTAAATGGTATTGCAATGATAGGAAACAAGGCCGAGGGTTCATACTTTCACTAGTGCAAGTTCTCTCAACAATAATAACATAATTGGATCATATAACTATCCCTCAACATGCAACAAAGAGTCACTCCAAAGTCACTAATAGCGGAGAACAAACGAAGAGATTATGGTAGGGTACGAAACCACCTCAAAGTTATTCTTTCCGATCAATCCATTGGGCTATTCCTATAAGTGTCACAAAGAACCCTAGAGTTTGTAGTAAAATAAAACCTTAAGACACACATCAACCAAAACCCTAATGTCACCTAGATACTCCAATGTCACCTCAAGTATCCGTGGTTATGATTATACGATATGCATCACACAATCTCAAATTCATCTATTCAACCAACACATAGAACTTCAAAAAGTGCCCCAAAGTTTCTACCAGAGAGTCAAGACAAAAACGTGTGCCAACCCCTATGCATAGGTTCATGGGCAGAACCCGCAAGTTGATCACCAAAACATACATCAAGTGAATCAATAGAATAACCCATTGTCACCACGGTTATCCCACGCAAGACATACATCAAGTGTTCTCAAGTCATTAAAGACTCAATTCGATAAGATAACTTCAAAGGGAAAACTCAATCCATTACAAGAGAGTAGAGGGGGAGAAACATCATAAGATCCAACTATAGTAGCAAAGCTCGCGATACATCAAGATCGTATCACCTCAAGAACACGAGAGAGAGAGATCAAACACATAGCTACTGGTACATACCCTCAGCCCCGAGGGTGAACTACTCCCTCCTCGTCATGGAGAGCGCCGGGATGATGAAGATGGCCATCGGTGAAGGTTCCCCCCTCTGGCAGGGTGCCGGAACAGGGTCCCGATTGGTTTTTGGTGGCTACAGAGGCTTGCAGCGGCGGAACTCCCGATCTATTCTGTTTTTCAAAGGTTTTAGGGTATATGGATATATATATATATAGGTGGAAGAAGTACGTCGGTGGAGCCACGAGGGGCCCACGAGGGTGGAGGGCGCGCCCAGGGGGTGGGCGCGCCCCTGCCTTGTGCCTCCCTCGTTGCTTTCCTGACGTGCACTCCAAGTCCCCCGGATTGCTTTATTTCCAAAAATAACTTCTGCAGAAGATTTCATTCCGTTTCGACTCCGTTTGATATTCCTTTTCTTCGAAACACTGAAACAAGGGGAAAAACAGGAACTGACACTGGGCTCTGGGTTAATAGGTTAGTCCCAAAAATAATATAAAAGTGCATAATAAAGCCCATAAACATCCAAAACAGATAATATAATAGCATGGAACAATCAAAAATTATAGATACGTTGGAGACGTATCAGCATCCCCAAGCTTAATTCCTGCTCGTCCTCGAGTAGGTAAATGATAAAAACAGAATTTTTGATGTGGAATGCTACTTGGCATAATTTCAATGTAATTCTTCTTAATTGTGGTATGAATATTCAGATCCGAAAGATTCACGATAAAAGTTCATATTGACATAAAAGTAATAATACTTCAAGCATACTAACTAAGCAATTATGTCCTCTCAAAATAACATGGCCAAAGAAAGTTCATCCCTACAAAATCATATAGTTTAGTTATGCTCCATTTTCATCACACAAGAATGCTCTCATCATGCACAACCCTGATGACAAGCCAAGAAATTGTTTCATACTTTAGTAATCTCAAACTTTTTCAACCTTCACGCAATACATGAGCGTGAGCCATGGATATAGCACTATGGGTGGAATAGAATATAATGATGGGGGTTATGTGGAGAAGACAAAAAAGGAGAAAGTCTCACATCAACGAGGCTAATCAATGAGCTATGGAGATGCCCATCGATTGATGTTAATGCAAGGAGTAGGGATTGCCATGCAACGGATGCACTAGAGCTATAAATGTATGAAAGCTCAACAAAAGAAACTAAGTGGGTGTGCATCCAACTTGGTTGCTCATGAAGACCTAGGGCACTTGAGGAGGCCCATTGTTGGAATATACAAGCCAAGTTCTATAATGAAAAATTCCCACTAGTATATGAAAGTGACAAAACAAGAGACTCTCTAACATGAAGATTACAATGCTACTTTGAAGCACAAGTGTGGTAAAAGGATAGTAACATTGTCCCTTCTCTCTTTTTCTCTCATTTTTTTGGGCCTTCTCTTTTTTATGGCCTTTTTCTCCCCCCCTTTTTTATTCCTCACTTGGGACAATGCTCTAGAAAATGATGATCATCACACTTCTATTTATTTACAACTCAATGATTACAACTCGATACTAGAACAAAGTATGACTCTATATGAATGCCTCCGGTGGTGTACTGGGATATGCAATGAACCAAGAGTGACATGTATGAAAGAATTATGAACGGTGGCTTTGCCACAAATACTATGTCAACTACATGATCATGCAAAGCAATATGACAATGATGAACGTGTCATGATAAACGGGATGGTGGAAAGTTGCATGGCAATATATCTCGGAATGGCTATGGAAATGCCATAATGGGTAGGTATGGTGGCTGTTTTGAGGAAGATATAAGGAGGTTTATGTGTGAAATAGCGTATCATATCACGAGGTTTGGATGCACCGGCGAAGTTTGCACCAACTCTCAATGTGAGAAAGGGCAATGCACGGTACCGAAGAGGCTAGCAATGATGGAAAGGTGAGAGTGCGTATAATCCATGGACTCAACATTAGTCATAAAGAACTCACATACTTATTGCAAAAATCTACAAGTCATCAAAAACCAAGCACTACGCGCATGCTCCTAGGGGGATAGATTGGTAGGAAAAGACCATCGCTCGTCCCCGACCGCCACTCATAAGGAGGACAATCAAGGAACACCTCATGTTTCAAATTTGTTACATAACGTTTACCATACGTGCATGCTACGGGACTTGCAAACTTCAACACAAGTATTTCTCAAATTCACAACTACTCAACTAGCCCAACTTTAATATCACTACCTCCATATCTCAAAACAATCATCAAGCATCAAACTTCTCTTAGTATTCAACACACTCATAAGAAAGTTTTTACTAGTCTTGAATACCTAGCATATTAGGATTAAGCACATTACCATGCTGTTTAGGACTCTCAAAATAATATAAGTGAAGCATGAGAGTTCATCTATTTCTTCAAAATAAAACTACCACCATGCTCTAAAAGGATATAAGTGAAGCACTAGAGCAAATGACAAACTACTCCGAAAGATATAAGTGAAGATCAATGAGTAGTTAAATAATTATGTAGCTATGTGAAGACTCTCTAACATTTAAGAATTTCATATCTTGGTATTTTATTCAAACAGCAAGCAAAAGAAAATAAAATGACGCTCCAAGCAAAACACATATCATGTGGTGAATAAAAATATACCTTCAAGTAAAGTTACCGATGAACGAAGACGAAAGAGGGGATGCCTTCCGGGGCATCCCCAAGCTTAGGCTCTTGTTTATCCTTGAATATTACCTTGGGGTGCCTTGGGCATCCCCAAGATTAGGCTCTTGCCACTCCTTATTCCATAGTCCATCGAATCTTTACCCAAAACTTGAAAACTTCACAACACAAAACTCAACAGAAAACCTCGTGAGCTCCGTTAGCGAAAGAAAACAAAACACCACTTCATGGTACTGTAACGAACTCATTCTTTATTTATGTTTGTGTTAAACGTACTGTATTCCAACTTCTCTATGGTTTATAAACTATTTTACTAGCCATAGATTCATCAAAATAAGCAAACAACACACGAAAAACAGAATCTGTCAAAAACAGAACAGTCTGTAGTAATCTGTAACTAACGCAAACTTCTGGAACTCCAAAAAATTACCCAAAATGGGAAGACCTAGAAAATTTGTTTATTGATCAGCAGCAATTGGAATCAATATTTTATCACGTTCTGGTGATTTTTAACAATTATTTTTGTGAACAGAAAGTTTCTGGAAATTACAGCAAGATCAAATAACTATCATCCAAGAAGATCCTATAGGTTTAACTTGGCACAAACACTAATTAAAACATAAAAACACATCTAACCAGAGGCTAGATCAAATATTTATTCCTAAACAGAAGCAAAAAGCAAAAAAACTAAGAATAAAATTGGGTTGCCTCGCAACAAGCGCTAACGTTTAACGCCCCTAGCTAGGCATGACGATTTCAGTGATGCTCACATAAAAGATAAGAATTGAAACATAAAGAGAGCATCATGAAGAACATGACTAGCACATTTAAATCTAACCCACTTCCTATGCATAGGGATTTTGTGAGAAAACAACTTATGGGAACAATAATCAACTAGCATAGGAAGGCAAAACAAACATAACTTTAAAACTTTAAGCACATAGAGAGGAAACTTGATATTATTGCAATTCCTACAAGCATATATTCCTCCCTCATAATAATTTTTAGTAGAATCATGAATGAATTCAACAATATAACCATCACATAAAGCATTCTTTTCATGGTCTACAAGCATATAAATAACACCTTAAGATTATGGTAGGGTACGAAACCACCTCAAAGTTATTCTTTCCGATCAATCCATTGGGCTATTCCTATAAGTGTCACAAACAGCCCTAGAGTTCGTAGTAAAATAACACCTTAAGACACACATCAACCAAAACCCTAATGTCACCTAGATACTCCAATGTCACCTCAAGTATCCATGGGTATGATTATACGATATGCATCACACAATCTCAGATTCATCTATTCAACCAACACATAGAACTTCAAAGAGTGCCCCAAAGTTTCTATCGGAGAGTCAAGACGAAAACGTGTGCCAACCCCTATGCATAGGTTCATGGGAAGAACCCGCAAGTTGATCACCAAAACATACATCAAGTGAATCAATAGAATAACCCATTGTCACCACGGTTATCCCACGCAAGACATACATCAAGTGTTCTCAAATCATTAAAACTCAATCCGATAAGATAACTTCAAAGGGAAAACTCAATCCATTACAAGAGAGTAGAGGGGGAGAAACATCATAAGATCCAACTATAGTAGCAAAGCTCGCGATACATCAAGATCGTATCACCTCAAGAACACGAGAGAGAGAGAGAGAGAGAGAGAGAGAGAGAGAGAGAGAGATCAAACACATAGCTACTGGTACATACCCTCAGCCCCGAGGGTGAACTACTCCCTCCTCGTCATGGAGAGCGCTGGGATGATGAAGATGGCCACCGGTGAGGGTTCCCCCCTCCGGCAGGGTGCCGGAACAGGGTCCCGATTGGTTCTTGGTGGCTACAGAGGCTTGCGGCGGCGGAACTCCCGATCTATTCTGTTTTTTGAAGGTTTTAGGGTATATGGATATATATATATATATGCGGAAGAAGTACGTCGGTGGAGCCACGAGGGGCCCACGAGGGTGGAGGGCGCGCCCAGGGGGTGGGCGCGCCCCCCTACCTCGTGCCTCCCTCGTTGCTTTCCTGACGTGCACTCCAAGTCCCCCGGATTGCTTTCTTTCCAAAAATAACTTCTCCAGAAGGTTTCATTCCGTTTCGACTCCGTTTGATATTCCTTTTCTTCGAAACACTGAAACAAGGGAAAAAACAGGAACTGGCACTCGGCTCTGGGTTAATAGGTTAGTCCCAAAAATAATATAAAAGTGCATAATAAAGCCCATAAACATCCAAAACAGATAATATAATAACTTGGAACAATCAAGAATTATAGATACGTTGGAGACGTATCAGTAACTAGCCTTGCTTATTGGGTTCCAAAGCTTAATTTTCACTCCTACTTACAATATGTAGAGTATTTAACAAAAAACTACCACTTTCAACCAGCCCTAGGAAGAATCTATTGTACAAAAAATAGCAAAAACATACCCAAAATTTCTTAATCCACGCCAAAAACTACTACCTACCGATTAGGTCAGTTTAAACCCATTTATGACAGGGTTGGGCCACACGTCCGTGCTTACGAGGCAGCTTAAACCAACACATTTTGTTTGACCGTTGACACGAGGGACCCACATCTGACCTTCTATCGTGTTATTCCCCCTCAAATCATTATTTTTCCTGAACATTACTTCAAACAGTACTGATGCGTGTTCGTCGGTGGCGCCGGTGATGAGCGAGTTGGACGCCGCTCCGCCGGACGGGCCGGACGCCGCGCTGGCCTCCGCACGGCACTACTAGGGAAAACCTTATACACAGAATGTTAGCAGCAGCGTGGCACAAAAAGAGGCGCTGCTGCTAATTAGTAGCAGCGCGGTTAGGGAAAGCGCGCTACTGATGTAAATTTAGTAGTAGCGCGCGCTGCTACAAAAATCCACCGACAGTACACAACGACCTAAGTTTACCAGCAGTGCGGCGTCAAGAAGCGCGCTACTGCTAATGCCATAGTAGTAGCGTGGTTTTTAGTCACGCCGCCGCTGCTAATTTTGAAATTGTCCACACGGTTGGCCCGTTTAGCAGTAGCACGTGATAGGAAAGCGCGCTGCTGCTACGCTCTTAGCAGTAGCGCGTTTTCGCTCCCGCGCTACTGCTAAGACGTAGCACCCACCACCTTTTTCCACCTCCCCCTCCCCATGTCCTCTCCTCCCTTTCCCCTACCTCCCACATCCTCCCTCTCTCACTCTTCTTCTTCCTCAATACTTCTCCCCCATTACTCTCCCTCTTCTACCTACCTTTCTCTCTCTTCATTACTCCTAGCTAACTACACCACCTCCATTAATGCATCTCCTTTCTCTTTTTCCTTCCCCCTCCACTAGTTGAAGTTGTCTCCTCCCAAATTAGCTAGCTAGGTAGATGAAGCATTTAGTTAAGTGACCTATTTGCCCCCTAACTAGATCTTTCTTTGTCTAGAAGAGCTTTGTGCACTTTTGATCTCCCTACATCATCATCTCACACCGTGTGCTCGATCTCGAGATAGAGGTGATTAAAATTTCATGCTTTTGCAAAATGGAAATATGTGTATGTGTGTGTGATATGATAATTGGGAATATGATGGAAATTGTGTGTGTGGCATGTGTTGACGCCAAGTTGTGCTTTTGAGTTGCCTATGTTTTTCCGAAATGTCGATTTATTTCCGTTTTGGCGAATTCCGGGCAAACTCTAGATCTACATATGTCCTATTTTTAGGGAAGGTCATGCCGAATTTTTGTATGACTTTGATGCATGCACGCATTTTTATAATCAATTTGTTTATTATTACCGTGCAGACGTTCATGATGGTCAGTGGAACGATGGTGGACAGGTGGTTGCGGTTGGCGGTGCAGGACATGAAAGAAAACAACCGGCCAGAGGTTTTATGTCCGTGTCGAAAATGCAAACGAATAGTTTGGCTCGACCCCTATGACGATGGTCGTGTCGAAGCGCACCTGCTCATGACTGGTTTCATGGATGGCTATACTCGGTGGATAATTGAAGATGAGGATGACGATGTTGAGGACGCCGACAGGGCAGGCAATGACGACACGGGGCAAGACGAAGAGATGATCGATAATGGCGCCGGTGAAGAGGCTGGACATGGCAGCGGAGAAGGGGCTGGACATGGAGGAGTAGAAGGGGCCGGACATGGCGGCGGAGAGAATGTGGACTCCCCGCAGCAGAGTTCGTCGGTACTAAGTTCAATCGTGCGGGACCCTCATGTTCAAGCACTGCTTTGCAAGGAGACGAGTACTGAGAGAGCTGCTTCTAGAGAGGAGGCTAAGCTGCAGCAACTGGTGGTAGACTTGAACACTCCATTGTATGATGGTTGCAATCCTGAGGTGACCCGCTTGAGTTTCACGCTCCAACTCCTGAAGACGAAGGCTAAAAACAAATGGACCGACACTAGCCTCGATGAGCATCTCAAGTACCTAAAGGATGTTCTTCCCGCGGGGAATCTATGTCCTACTAGTGTTGATGAGGCCAAGAAGATCGTGTGCCCCCCGGATCTGCCGCATGTTAGATACCATGCATGCATCAATGATTGCATAATTTATCGGAAGGAGCACGCGGAAAAAACAAGCTGTCCGGTGTGCAATGCTTCTCGATACAAGAAGGCCGGGAAGAAATGTCCCCAGAAAGTTGTATGGTACTTACCGATCACTCCCCGTCTCCAGCGGTATTTCATAGATCCCAAGGAAGCAAAGCTAATGCGCTGGCACGCGGAGAGGAAGAAGCCCGACGATGGAGATGATCCGAAGCTGAGACACGTCAAGGATGGAAGCCAGTGGAGAGCGTTGAACAGCTTCTATCGGTATTTTGAATGTGATGCAAGGAACATCGTGCTCGGCGCGTGTACCGATGGCATGAATCCGTTTGGCAACCAGAGCACCAACCATAGCACATGGCCCGTGTTTGTATGGATGTACAACCTCCCCCTGGTTGTGCATGAAGTCGAAGTACATTCACATGAGCATGCTTATTCAAGGGCCAAAACAACCAGGAAATAATATTAATTTGTATCTGGGGCTACTTCAAGAGGATTTAGACACTTTATGGAAAACACCGGCCAAGACATGGGACGCCAACAAAGGCGAGTATTTCTACATGAGAGCCGTGCTGATCACGACGGTGCACGATTATCTCGGTTACGGATATGTCGCAGGCCAGGTGTGCCATGGATATTGTGGATACACGCGGTGCATGGATGATACGACGTCTCAGCAGCTAACGTCAAGGAAATATGGCGGGTCTGGGAAAATCGTGTACATGGGGCATCGAAGATGGCTCGAACACGACGACCCGTGGAGAAACTGTGCAGATCTATTCAATGGTCACGCTGAGCATCGAGGACCTCCACGTAAGCGGAGCGGTGCCGAAATCGATGAGCTGTTGAAAAACTGGAAGGAGTGCCCTGCGCCGGGAAAGACGATGAAAAAGGCGCCGGAGCCGCTGCTGAAGGTATGGAAGACGAGGTCTGTGTTTTGGGACTTGGAGTACTGGCACAAACTCGATACACCTCATTGCCTTGATCAAATGCACATCTGTAAGAATGTCCTTGAGAGTTTGCTCGCGACACTGATGAACATGCCGGATAAGACCAAGGATGGGCCGAAGGCAAGAAAATACTTGCAAGATTTGAAAATCAGGGAAGATCTGCACATGCCGCCCCGTAAACAGTCAGACAAGACAGAGACGGAGATAGAGGCGCGGGAGAAGAAGGGCAAGAAAATAAAGAAAGAGGATTATTTCCCCCCTTCTTGCTTCACCTTAAGTCAGGCTGAGATCGATCAATTCTTTAAGTGCCTTACCGGAGTCAAAGTTACTTCCGGTTACTGTGGCAAGATAAGCAGATATCTAGACACGGACAAGAAAAGGTTCAGCGGGATGAAGTCCCATGACTATCATGTGATGATGACGCAGATACTACCTGTTGCCCTTAGAGGGATAATGGACAAGCACGTCCGTGACACGCTTATTGGTCTCTGCAACTTTTTCGACGTCATCTCTCGAAAGCCGATCAGTGTGAAGCAGCTCCGAAGGCTACAGGAAGAGATTGTTGTGATACTGAATGAGCTTGAGATGTACTTCCCGCCCGCGTTCTTTGACGTGATGGTGCATCTGTGTGTCCATATTGTGGATGACATAATAGACCTGGGGCCGTCATTTCTGCACAACATGATGCCGTTTGAGAGGATGAATGGGATCATCAAAGGATTTGTTCATAACATGTCCCATCCGGATGGAAGCATCGTCCAGGGCTATCTGACACAAGAGTGCATCTCTTTCTGCGAGAATTTTCTATATGGCGCAGACCAGCCACCTGATGTTAGTGTTGGTTTGCCCGTTAACAAGCATGATGGGAGGCTTGAAGGAGAAGGTCACTCCAACGGTCGCAGGGAACTGCACGTGGCATACTCAGATCGACGCAGCGACTTTGACATAGCAAACTTGGTAGTGCTACAACACCTAGAGGAGGTAGATCCTTTCGTGGCACTGCACAAAGAAATTATCGCAAAGAAGTCTCGTGACCGGAGGGTATGCAGGACGGACGCCGAAGTTACTAGAGAGCACAACTCCACTTTCCTGCATTGGTTCAAAGAGCATATTATTGCTAATCCCCCGGAGGAGGGCTCTAAGGACATATTGCTCATATACGCCTTAGCACATGGCCCCCCGCCCAACCTCCTAACCTATCAGGCATACGATATCAACGGATACACGTTCTACACGGAGGCCAAAGATATGGACAGTGATGATCAGAAATCAGGGGTGACGATGGAATGCATGACCGGCAGTGACAACGGCGCAACTGAAAGATTTTACGGAAGGGTCGAGGAGATCTGGGAGCTTGACTACTCTGGACTGCACAACACGACGATGTTCCGTGTCAGATGGGCTAAGATGTCGAAAGAGAAAACCGGAATTTCACTACCATGACTATACCCGACGCCAAGAGCGCTACCGTGAACGCTATCACAAAAAATGAGCCATGGGTACACGCTAAGCACGTGACACAATGCTTCTTCATAACCGACCCGCGCAATCCCAGCCGTGTTGTCGTGAGGAGAGGCAAAAGGAACATCATTGGAATGGATGGAGTCGCCAACGAGGAAGACTACGATCAGTACGACAACCCAATGAGGGAAGATGATGATGATGAAGTATACGTCAAAAGAAGAATCAATACTACATTACCTAAGAAAAATCGTACTCCATGGAAAAGGCAAAGTCACAATGAGGGGCTCAATTATTCTTCAACAAACAAGAAGGGAAAGAAGCTGACTCAAAAACGAAAACGTCAACGCTGAGGAACCGTATGTTATCGGTCAAATGATGTAATATATATGTTCCTATTTTGTATACACACTTAGCCATTATTATGCATGGGTCCAATGATGTAATATATATGTTCCAATTTTGTATACATATTTAACCATCAAATGATGCAATATATACCGCCTTCAATTGCCTTAGTTAACTGCTCTCGGAAAAAAAGTGAGAGAAAATAAAGGAAAAGAAAATAGAAGGAAACAAACGGGAAAACTGTTATATAGGTACTGGTTATAGCAGCAGCGCATTTTTCATAAAAGAGCTACATCTAGTCAAGGTAGCAGTAGCGGTTTCTACATGAAACCGCTATAGCTACCTCGAGTAGCTATAGCGCGATTCGCCTAAACGCGCTACTACTATGCCCACTTAACCTCGAAAATCCCCAATCCTCTCTTCATCTCGCCTCTTTTCCCCCAAATCCCCACACTCTCTCTTCCCCCGTCGCGCCGCCGGAGCCCTCGCCGCGCCTCTGCGCTCGCCCCCTACCCCGACACCGACCGACCCCGGCGCCGGCTCCGGCCCCTGATCCTGACCCCAGTGCTCGCCCACAGCCCCGGCCCCGACCCCGACCCCGGCTCCGGCCCCAGCGCTCGACCCCGACCCCGACCCCTCCCAACCTCGGCCGTCGTCGGGCCTGCACCCTCTGTAAGCCCCCCACCTCTCCTCCTCTCTCTGGTAGCTAGGTTTTTTGGTTAATTTAGTTAGGTTTTAGTTAGTGCAGATGGTTAATTAGGTTATATATGTGGACATGTGATGTTTTGGACATGTCATATTTGGAAATTTGGACATGTCATTTGGACATGATGATTATGTGCATGGTAAATGATCCGAGTGGCCTATGTTACACCGGAATGTTGATTCATTTCTGTTCGGGTGAATTTCAGGCGCTCGATATGTCCATTTTTTAGCAAAGGTCATGACAAAATTTTCCGTGAATTTTGGCATGATTTGTGCTAGATAGTAGGCATATCGAGTGCTTGAAAACGACATTCCGGCAAACATAGATTTCTTTTTTATGTCATTTCTCTTTTTTTTCATAGTTTTAGAATTAAACGAGGAGACTTAATCATAGGAAACATGTCGAACAACAAAGAAACTGGGCCTTCTGACCAAGATGCAGACGAGATGGATTATGAGGGTGAACAAGAGTACCTTGACTATTTGACTGCTAAGAAAATGCAAAGTCAAGGTTTGCAGGTCGGCCTCGATGATGGTACTGACGCCGACATCGACACCGACGGCGCCGGCACCGATGGCGGCGCCGAGACCGGCGGGGAAGGTTCCGGCGAGGAAGATACCGGCGGGGAAGGTACCGTTGCCGCTACCGAAAAGAAGAATCAAAAGAAGCAGAGGATACGAAAACCTAACAAACTAGGGATTGGACGACTGGTGATCACAAAGATGGCACCTGGCAAGTTTGAGCCATTAGAGCCGAAAGAACCTCGCAAGTGCTATGGGAACCAAGTAGGATGCATCCTACGGGAATGCGCGAGCATCAACGACGATGACTTAAGGAGTAAAGAACATTTGACGTAGTTGCTCCTGACGAAGTTGCACAAGAAATTCAAGTTCCTCGACCGGGATGATAACATAGAGGAACCGTGGGATGATCCGAAGATGAAAAAGATTAACAATCATGCCATGGCCATGTTCAGCAATGATTTAGCCTCCTGGAAAGGGAGGGTGAAACGAGCTATTGAGGCTGAGGAACCCCTGTCCAAGATTCTGAGGAAAATCCGACACTTACGGTAGAGGAGTTCAAAAATTTCAAGGACACTTGCGCTACCGGGGTAGCCAAGTCTAAGGCTGCGAAATTCAAGAGCCTTCAGCAAAGGAACACGGGGAAGCATCGCCTCGGAAGCCGTGGCTACCTCGGTAAAAGGCCCATATGGGATAAGGAGGACGCGGAATGTGAAGCCGCGGGTATCCCAGACCCCTTCGCAAAGTTCACTAACCCCTTGGAGTGTGACTTCATCAGGGCCCGCTACAAGTGGGACAAGGAAAAGAAGGTTTTTTACACAGACCAGATCACGAGGAAATTTATTAGACTACTGGTAATTATTCTTTTACCACCTAACATTTAGCTCCAGATCTAGTCGACTACACATTCCTAAACGGTTCACGCTCCTTCTGCAGGAGAAGCAACACCAGCTTGCAGCCGAAAGCCCTACTTCTCCGATGAGGCCCAAGTGAGACACCCCTCTCAACCGGGCCTTGAACGAACTTAAGGGACTCCCTTTGGGCCAGCGGCCGCAATATGGTCGTGTGCACGACGCTGGAGACGGCGCCACGTGGAAGGTGTTTTACAACGAGGGCCCGGAGGCCAAGAAGCAGAAAAAGAAGTTTAGTCAGGCGGACATCAACGAGAAGGTGAAGCTTGCGGTCGAGAAAAAAGCAGCCGAGGACGCGAAGAAAACAGCCGAGGAGAAAAATGAGTTGCTACTACAAGCAGTCAATGCAGCTGTAACTGCCTGTAGAAATGATTTTGCTACTAACTTGGTTCCAGCTATCACTAACTGGACGAAGGAAAATCCAGACAAGACGGTACATGATTTCCCGTTGCCCAGTTTCGTCGGGAGCAACTCCGTGAACAACAACACCACCGCACCATCACTTGCTCACGCAACCGGGCCTCCTCTCGCAGTCGCTCCCGCTCATAGCAGCCCGTCCTCGGTCTCTGGCGTGCTAGGTGGGCCTTCATCTTTGGCTGAGCTCGACGCCATCACAGTAGTTACATGTTGCACCAACATAGAATATTCCATTTTCGTTGCCTTTCGGATGTTTTACGCCACAGACATGTGTTTGCAGGCCGAAGAAACCCCGTGCACCATACTCTACTTGATCAAAGGCTAGAAGGTGGACATGGGAAAGGGGATGATAATGAACCCCTTGCAACCCACGTTCCACAACCACCCGATCCCCACTGGGCACTTCAGAGTTAACTTGTCCAGTGTGAAATCGGGGCACGAGCATTTGCCTCCTCCAGTACATCCTGTGGGAGAGGACGACGAGACCCCACCGCGGATTGGAAATTGCAAGGGTTGGGTGCTGCTATGGCCGAAGAATCTTATTCGTCTAGAGCCGGCCGAGAGCACACCAATAACCACACATCAATAACCATGTGCGGAGACCACCACCTCACCTATGCAATTACCAGCTCCTGTAGTGTCGGGTGAGAGCGGCGGACGACGTGATGAAGGGGGTGCAATAGTACTTGCTGATGTAATCGGTCCTGTAGAACATATAATGGATGATGAACGGAGGATGACCCAATGGGTTTCCTCAATACAAACGCGTATGACTGTGACATAGATATGATGAGTCAACCATATGACGAATCGGGCTATCAGCATGCTAATGAGGATATGGATGATCTGCCCGGGCAGGAAGGTCGTAGCAGGGATTGCAAAAAGTCTCTCTTCATGAAATCCTCACAGGACACGCCTGAAGATGCCGCCTCAACACAGGCTCAACTAGCCGAAGGTCGTACAGTGCTTAGCCCGGGAACACTGGGGCAGGGGTTAAGGAAGGGTCTGGAAGGTGTGCCCAAGAAAAAGGAGAGGAAGAGATCGAGGAAGATAGCTGCCTCCAAAGAAGCCAGAGCACATAGCAGCCAGATGATGGATTCTGAAGAGCGTGTACCCGTGAAAGGTGCGGCCATGTTCCATCTCACGGGCGAGCCGATGCTACCGTCGAAACCGCTGGAGGCACTATCAGGGGATCTCAGGAGACTGCACGACCATGTGCTATCGACTGAGAAAAGCCTACTAGCCTCGAAGGATCCAGGATATCCAACATACGCAGCTCGTGTGCCTGAGGGGAAGTGCTATGTCAACACACGGCCCGCGGAGGTGTTCTTCCTGCGGTTTGACCATATCTTTCAGATGTTTCTAACAAGGCGGCTCGATTTTACAATTGTCCGCCTTTTTGCGCTACATATGAGCTCCGTCATGAAGAGAGAAGAAGTCTGGCAAATCTGTGTGGCGGATCCGTATTACATGCACGAGTCTTTCTTGAGTCTTGGCGACTTTGAGCGTGAAACTGCTAGGGACTACCTCCAAAACTTCATGGTACAGAATAAGGACCAGGAAATTGTCCTCCTGCCTTATCATCCAAAGTAAGTCAGTTCTGGACAACCCTTTCGTACATTTCAATCATTCCTTCTCGCTCATATGAAGAATAATTTGAGGTATCTTTTCCCCGCAGCGACGGGCGCGCCTTCCTTATCGTTCTTTACCTGCGGGTCTTCCACGCCGTGTATTTCGACCCTTCCAGAGACTACGAGAAGAATGATTACACCCACATAATGAATATTCTAGATGATGCTCTCCAAGGCTTCAGCATTAGAGGTGGCCAGATGTAGATCAGGAAACAAAGGAACAAGAAGATGGGTTTCGCGCATAAAACTAACTTCTGTTGCATCCATGTCCCAAAACCAAGCAAGAAGGATGGATTCCACATCCTCCATCTCATGATTGAGTTCAACACGGATCACCAAAAGCTTTGCATGACAAGCAGAAATGATGAACATATCCACAAGTGGCTAGACTCTCATGGAGAAGCGGATTATAAACTTAGAGATGACTTCTTTCACATCCAAAGGGACATTGTGACGATCATCATGAAAGAAGTCGTCGATGAGAAGGGGATGTTCCACCACGGCCCTATATCGCGAGCTGACGTCCGAACTCGCATAGGCATGCAACATCAAGACTTCACGCCGTTCAAGAAGCTAGGGTCCATCCTTGATGATATGGAAGGATGGAACTTCTAGTGATTTACGATACCGATGATGATGATATGTGTCGGTTGAACTTGTATACTTTATGTAGCGATGAAACTTTGTGATGTCCACGGTCCCTGCCGAACTTGTGTAACGCTACTTTGTTTGTTTGGGTACGATGACCTGCGTACCTCTAGTTAATTAGTTTGCGTACTGTATGTTGCATCTAGTTGCTAATTAACCCTTTCTTTTTCGTGTTGCTTTAATATATTTTGTTGCATATGATTGTACATCCTCTTGATGAACATGCATCTCTAACAAGTACCTAGTTTCTTGATGGCGAGATGGCGGTGCTATGTCGTGTACAAAGGGAAGGTTCCGGGGATGTACAACGAGTGGCCTGAGTGTCAGGCGCAAGTGAATGGGGTCTCGGGCGCCAACCATAAAGGCTTCAAAAGCAGACAAGAAGGAGAAGCTAGTTACTTGAGGTTCACGCTAGCGCGAGAGAGGACTCGTAACCGCCGCCTCATGTACTGCATAGTTCCGCTCTCACTCATAGTGATAGCTCTTCTCGCATATACCATTGTTTAGATGGATGACGTTGTAGTTGCAAGTATTCGAGACTAGCATGTATCACTATTTTCGAGATGATGATGAGATACCACTTTGTATTGGATGATGATTATGATGAGACTATTTGTATGTATATGCTATGATTACATGATGACATTTGTATCTGCTGAAGATTCTTGTATAAAGCCTGTTCAAATACAAAACAAATATGCAGAAAAAACAACAAAAACTACTAAAATTAGTAGTAGTGAGTGGAGAAAAGTTAGCAGCAGCGCCACGATAGCAGTAGCGCGTCCAGGCAACGCGCGCTAGAGCTATTAGCAGTAGCGAGCTTCCACGAAGCGCGTTGCTGCTACACTTGTATAGCAGTAGCGCCGGTGAGCACGCGCTACTGCTACGTGTTAGCTGTAGTGGCTTATTAGTAGCGCCGGTCCCCGAGCTACTGATACAACTAAAACCCGCGCAGCTGCTAGCCTTTTCCCTAGTAGTGCGGGTTGGCAGGCTGGCCCGAGCGTGACTCACGAGTGAGCGAGCTGCCACGCTGGCCTTCGCTCGAGCCAGATGGCTGGCCTTAGCGCGGCGCGCGCGAGCAAGCCGCCACGCCGCCGTGCCAATCTAGCTAGCAAACCTTACAGACAAGTAGCTGGACGGAGCTATCTTGGCTAGCTAGCGGCCGCGAGCGCCGGACGGAGCTGGCATCTGGGCTGCCGCAAGATGGGCTCCGCACCGCCGGCGGTTTTGACCTCGCCTTCTACCGGCGGCGGTAGCTGCGTTCCATGGCCGAGGATGACTAGGTGGACGGGCCAGAGGTAGGAGGTCACTCGGGGATTTTTGTGCAGACTGACATGTAGGTCCCACAAGTCATAACGCCCGGTCGAATAGAAGGCGTTGACTTAATGGGCGACATGGGCCCTGTTTGGATACTCTAAGTCAGAGGTTAGATTCTAACCCTGAACTAACTCTAACCAAAGTGGGATTTTATACCTCGTTTTGTGGGTTCGATCCCGGCCGAACACACGGCGGCCTTTTTTTTAAATAGTAACTTCGCTGCGAGCCAATATTTTACACGGGTAGTTTGAGTTTTGAAGTCAAACGGACGTGCGGCACCACAATCTGGGTACACTGGATACCCTAGCCACGTGAACGGGTTTTCCTTCCCAGCATCTCGTGGCTCGCGTGCTCGCCCTAGCCGCACCTCGCTTGCAGCTTACTCATCAGCTAGTAGCATATTTAAACTAGCGCCTCCCAATTAAGCCCGAGGAGCCGGAAAAGCCTGGCAGGGCATTGGGAACTGTGCAATATGGCTCTGTACGTAAAGTGCTCTACTACTACTCTATAGCTCGTGGCGTTGCATGCATGGACTTCACTCCATTATCGGCTCTACTATAAAAGAAATTCCTCTTGACGTGTTTTTTTAAACGGAGGCAAAAGCTTTGCTTCATCTCATTCATAAAGAAGGAACTACTAACAAAGTTCGACGAGATCCATTACACCTCCACAAATGGAAGTGAAAAGCCTAGTCTCGCTGTATCAAATAACTCAAATGTTCCGCCCCCTAGTAACCGTCGCTGATAAACGGGCTGCTAGTGTGTGCGTGAGAGGAGCGGTTGAGTAGGCCAGCTACATGAGAGGAGCGGCTGAATAGAGCACCGAGAGTACCCACTAGGCCACTACGCAGGTGTACTTTCCCCGCATTGATAGTACAGCGATGGTTCTAGAGAATAGTAGTACCCTCCACTTCCAACTGTAGCTCCTTGGCCTTGAGATTCAAGAGTTCAAAACTGGTGCACTATACAAGAAGTACAGTACATCGCACTACTAGTTGAGAAAGTAGTACTAGTACTGCTACAATACGAGTACGTACTCCTCCGTCACATAATGTAAGACGTTTTTTGACACTAGTTGGCGTGTACAAAAAATAGCAAAAACATACCCAAAATTTCTTAATCCACGCCAAAAACTACTAGCTAGTGCCAAAAATTTCTTACTAGTGCTATTATTTACAGTATAATGCAATCCCATAACGTCCCATAATGATAGTGCTAGTAGTAAATAATAGCCTCACCCCTTCTCTAAGGAACGATCTACAGTTGGAAGGGACGAGGCCCTGCGGTTACTACGCTCTTATCTCCTCCTCGCCAGTTCCCCTCCCCACGAAGAGAAGGCAGTTCGTCGCTGCTCCCATGGATTCGCGAGGCAGTTCTCCTCATCGGGGTTGGGAGACCTTGGACGACGATCCTCTGGGAGAAATCGCACGCCGCTTCGACGTCCTCACCGCCGCAAGACTCGGTGCTTCCTGCACCAACTTTTTCAAGACGATGCTTAAAATGGCTTGGGAAAAGGCCATGCTTGTTGGTCTTCCATGCGTCCTCGACGAGAAGGTTCTTCTATGGGACAATCCTTCGAACAGTCCACCGCTCCCTGGCCATGGTTGCACATTGACTCCGCTAGAGTTGCCGACGTTGAGAGGTAGTCGGATTTTGTCCAATGAGCAGGTCAGTAATGGAGTTTGATCATGTAGTACTTAGTTATTCCATTTCCATCCCGTAATTTCTCCGCTGCCCACCGTCTTATATATAGGTCTGGGTCGGTGCCAACGAAGATTGGCTTGCATACCTCCGGCCGGATACCACCATCATTTTGCACAACATCCACAGCAGTGCGGCCGTTCCGGTAGACCCCTTCTCCACCATTGGGATCGGCCTTCCGGACTGGCTGGGCTTGAATACGTATGATGATGCCTACATGAGATTGAAGAAGATAGCAATTGCGGACCCGCCGACAAAGCGACGCGGCTACGACGATTACTATCTCATCGCGGTGTTCGACATAAGGATTGCCATCAATGCAAGAGGCAGTAACGGCAGAGGCTGGCGCATGTTGGCGGCGGCAGATTTGTACCCCTACACGTTCGAAGACACCGTGCGCCATCTAGGCCGCATCTTCGCGGTGACAAGCCAGGGGACTTGTTTCATCTGGTTGCCATCCTACGGTACGGGAGATTACAAACGGAATGCACAAACCATCATTTGCATCCCTAACGGTACTCCATTATTTTGCAGGGACCAGTCATCCCGCGATCAAAATAAGATCGCCGATCCTGGATGTGCATTTGCATCCGCGATTCGGTCTAACCTGGAACCTTGTAGATGACTTTGGCATATTAGGATCAACTATCTTAGCAGTCGTTACCCATGGTACCACTGATGTGCAACATGGTCACACAATCTACCACGATCGGACCGTCACCATCTACCCAGGTATTCCATTTTTTAACCCTCTCGCCTTCTCTTTCATTGTTGTACTAGTACTCTACTTACGTACTAGTAGGAGTACTTTTTACCTTGGAGGACGCGTATAGCTAGCTAGGCCCTTGAAGACTTGAACCCACTAGCTGCCACCATTTTTGTTTTTCCTATGTCTTACTATCTCATCCATGTAGCCAAGAGTGGCTATATATAATAAGCTGGTTATTTTACTTCCTCTATACCGGAGTAGTACTATTTGCTGCACAGTATTATTGACCGCCATATTTGAGCACAACATTATTATGCATGGACCTTGACTATGTACGTCACCATGTGTCCAGATCTGAGATGCCGCGTGTACCAGATGAACGGCGCCGAGTTCGACCCTCGTGATGCTACCTGGGTGCTGAGGAACACTCTTGGAGAGTACTCGCTTTTCATTGGGGACAGCTACCCCATTGTGAAGCAGATGCCACCTTCCGTGCACGACACGGAAGGCCTGCCATGCATGAAGCATGGTTGTGTCTTCAGTGCGCACCGCCGGATGAACGACATGCTGGGACACGCTATCCCTGATTTATGCCGCTTCAGCTTGGATGAGTCTCCATCGTGTGCAACCGGACTAGAAAGCTGCGACAATGATTCCCGTTGCCAACGCTATGGATCGTGCCATCCATGAAGAACACCTAGGACTGGAACCTGGAGGAGGACATGTAGTCCATCTATAACGTGTAAGTGGAGTACGGTGAATTGTGAACGGTAGCGCTGTGAATATATGTAGACTAGTCGTTCACAAATTTATCACATGAATTGGAGATGAACTTGTGTGGCATACTCGCATTTGTCCGTTAGAAACTAGTAAATGTGTTATGTGTACATGCAACTTGTGTGGTTGTTGCACGGGCTCCAACACGCCCTTTGAGAAAAAAAGGTGGCACGGCTTTGGATATACGTGACGTGGCGGCATCATACAGTAGCATCGTTTGCTATAGTTGTAGTATGCTCCTACTAGGACGAAAACTCCTATAAAACCTTGCGCTTGGCTCTTTGCCTCTTCGCGAGGTTCAACAGTTCATACTCGTGTGAACCTTGCACTTGGCTCTTCGCCTCTTCGGAAGGTCCAACAATGATGATACTACAATACACATTATGCTTCTGGCAATCTGACACCGATTGAACTGCTGCACGTCCACCGCGAGGGCGAGGGCGAGGGAGAGGGCGCTGTAGTCAAAACCCTCTCCTCGTCCTGCGAACCACCGCGCGCGTGGGCGAGGGAGAGGGGTAGTAAGCAAGCTTCTCCTCGTTCGGCGAGTTGACGGGACACATCAAAGCAGTACTAGTTCTAGTCCATATTGCGTCCTTTCTGGTTAATATGGCTTAATTTGAAATGAGAAAAATACACTAGCGGTCAACGTATGTAACAATACGCTCTTTACGGTCACTATATATAGTTTTGCGATGATTATACGATCACCAGCTCATCGTAGAGCACCGTATTGCACCCTACTGACCGGCCACATAGTCGACGTGGCACTTTGTTGACTGGTTAAATTGTCACCTGGTTTCTGGGTCCCACCTGTCAGTTGGCAGAGCAAAGAAATCAGCTAAAAACAAAGAGTGTAGTACATCTACACTTCCAATGCATTTAGCCTTTAATCTAAATCGATATTGATTGACTAATGCACCAACTTGTGCTCTAGGTATAGGCTACATGTCTATCCTTAATTACAGCATGCAACGACCTTCATTTAATCTTCTTCTCTCAATGGTCGCATGCACACATAAGTCTGCTACTTTTGGGTGTTAATTATGCCCTGGTCAATGTGTAAATCTCTAAATGTACAGTCTTTCACGGACGTAGGGAGTAGGTTGAGCACTTGAGCGTGAGCGTGTGTGTTGCGTCGTGTGCCGCATGGGTGCGTGAGTGTTGCGTGCGTCCATGTGTACGTGTGAGTGTTGCATGTTGCATGCATGCATGGGGCTTACTCCCTCCCATTGACATGTTCATATTTCAAGCTTCCTCTGTTCCCTCCATATGGTGATACTCCCTCTGTTCCCAAATACGGAGTAAAATCCTCCCTCTGTTCCCAAACACGGAGTAAAATCCTCCCTCTGTTCCCAAATACGGAGTATTTGTCTTTCTAGAGATTTCAACAAGTGACTACGTATGGAGCAAAATGAGTGAAGTGAGCGTAGAGGCATAGGGATAATGTAGAAAGGAAATCTTCCGATCCATTATTCCCCATATCGGTCAGAGAGAACTATTCAACTAGTCTTCATAGTGAAGTGACAATACACGCTGCAGCAGATGGGACACTTAATTAATAAGCTGAACCAGCATGTTGGTGTTACTAAATCAGCCTTACCCAGTACTGCCATCATGTTTTCCAGTAGAGCACGCTTCTGTCCTCCATTAACTGACATATGGGCCCTCTTGTGGTAGACCCACATGTCATCGGTGTAACTATTTGCACTCCGAAGGACGGTATATCTTGGTAGTAGTAGTAGAATTGAGATTTAATGCACTTTCTTCCCCGTCTTCCACTCTTCTTCCTCCTCTCTTCCCCATCGTCGGCCGCACACCATTTCCCCCCGCTCACTGCTCGCCCGCCCGCGCTATCTTCCTTGGTAGCTCACGCGTACCATATCCCCCCGCTCACTGCTCGGCCACACGAGGAGAAGCTTCTTCGCTCGCCCGCCCGAATCCACTTCCCCGCTGGCTCGCAGGCACCGAAAACCCCAATGGCAGAACCGACTGACACGCAGAGCCGCGATTGGAATTCCCTCCCCGATGTTCTCTTGGAGCAGATCTGTAATCGTATGGACCTACTCAGCACCGTCCGTCTGGCCGCATGCTCGGTGTCTTTGTACCGTCTACTCGTCTGCAACCGGCCGGCTCTTTTCAAGACACCCTGCTTGCTGATGCCCGATCCTCGCAGGTGGCCCAGACACCGACTTGACGATCCTACGGAGGTTGCCGTGGTGCCCCTCGACATGCTACCACTACCCGTCCACCTGTCCTTCATGCGCGGCCACTACTGGGCGGGCATGAAGGCCAACTGGATCGTCCTCATCCACCAATCCGGTAGTCCGTGGCGTCTCGTGGATATCTACACCCAGCGAGAGATCACCCTTCCATCTTTGGATACCGCCGCCATCGAGCCTCGCGGCCCGCCGGACACTCCTGCCTACTACGCACGAGACGCGTCGAGCTTTTGGCTCGACCTCTGTTTGCTGAAGGTTGTAATCTGCGAAGTGCCCACACCATCAGAAGACTACATGGATTACAAGCTCATTGCCGTGTTCAACATGGGATTAGTCTATCTGGAATCCGGTCGCCATACATGGTTATGGCTCATCGTCGATCCTCTTTACCCAACACTTCTGTCTGATGCTATAGTGCACGATGGCATCGTTTATGCGGTCGACGCACAGATTGGCTGCCTATACTGGTGGAATCTATCGTCGTGTAATTGTTCTATCTCATCTCATCTTTACCTTAAGAATACGACTGCCTGTTCATTGTTACAAATTTAGAATATATAGTATGTCTATAACCACATCATTGCTATATGTTCCTCTCATTTCCTAGATTTTTATGACCACACATGTTATTGTTAGAGTTGATATGAGAACAATTGGTATCTAATGATTGTTAGAATAGATATTATGAGTATAACCTCATGATTGCTATATGTTACTCTCATTTCCAGGATTTTTATAACAACGCATGTTATTGCTTAGAGTTGATATGATAACTGTAGTAAGTGCTATGGTAGAATATGAGTAGGCCCTGTCATATCTGTTTTCCTCTCATTGTTACATGATGTTTGAACCATGATATATTGCTAGAATATGAAAGCCATTGGCTTATTTTTTAACTTGGGGTATGATTATGACCACGGCATTGCAATTCTCTGTCTATGATATGTGTCACTGTTATAATAATCTTAATTCCACACATACTCTGAACATGATTGTTTATTTTTGTCCTTTTGGTCTCCAATTTGAATTGTTGCAGCAGACGCAAATGCGCTGGCCTTCATGATTCCAGGACCTGGAATCATACCAGCCGATGGGTGGTGGTTTATCGCTCGTTCAGCTGACGGTGGTCATTTGATGCTCATTTGCACGTACCAAATTGACCAAACCATTTCATCAAACCACATGCAGTACAATGCCTGGGGCGTTCGTGACATTGATGGCTATGGCTGCTTCGTGTTCGAGAAAGATCCCAGCTCCGTTGGGCCAGGCGTATTCAACTGGAGGCGGGTTTACAGCCTCGGCAACCACTCCATGTTCCTCGGGCTCAATTATCCGATCATCCAACCAATCATCGATCATATCACCGGCGATGATTACCGTGCTATGCAACTTCCATTCGCCAGGGGGGACTGTGTTTACACATCATACCATGGGTTTCATGAATCACCATATCCAGAGATTCGTCGACACAGCTTGTTGCGAGATAATCTTCAGTGTGTGAAAGGCATCAAGCTTCCATGCGATGGATGGCTTTTGCAAACCCGACATGCAGCGATGTGGTTCATGCCAACAGCAAATATGCACAACTTGATTCGTACTGATATGTAGACTGAGCCATGTATTCTGCTGCTGTAGCACGACCCTCTTTTGTTGGATATTATGTACTGTTGTTAGTTTGAAGCACTCCTCTGGTTTGAAGGATAGATACCTTTCTGGGATCAAGTGCATCCTAACTCACCTGCGCA
The DNA here is from genome assembly GCF_018294505.1 of Triticum aestivum. Classification (NCBI taxonomy): domain Eukaryota; kingdom Viridiplantae; phylum Streptophyta; class Magnoliopsida; order Poales; family Poaceae; genus Triticum; species Triticum aestivum. The sequence continues at coordinate 93,391,569 of NC_057799.1, forward strand.
GGATGTACTGATAATGATGATGGAGATGCTGTGCAGTATATATATATATATATATATATATATATCACTTAGGCTTCAAGTGCGTACTTGTTAGTTAAACCTATGGTTAAAATGTGACACTAAATACGACTAGTAAGTAGTACAGTAGCAGTACTAGTATACGTCGGTCAAATTATTCATCATGTCCACACATTGAATTGACGTGACAACACGCTGCGCGTGAGGTGACACAAGAATCCCGGCGGCGTGTTCGGGTATTCTGGACTTCAGATTTGGAGTACCACTTATCTGTCGAAATCTTTCATCATTCACTTAAACAGTCGATTGATCATACATTGAGTACCATATAACTGGAATTAACCCATGCAAGTCGAAGAAGGATTGGCCGGTGCTGCCGGCTGGCGTCAAGTTCGATCCCACGGATCAGGAGCTGATCGAGCACCTTGAGGCCAAAGTGAGTGCTGACAGCGCGAGATCTCACCCTCTCATCGATTTGTTCATACCAACCATCGACAGCGAGCACGGCATATGCTACACCCATCCTGAGAAACTTCCAGGTAAGACACCGATCGGCCGTCTACTTGCACAAACATATTCCTTTGTTTATAGCTCTATTTTTCTTTTTAGACGCAGACCTGGTGAAGCAATTACAATTTGACAGTTAATAAAAAGTGAAACAAGTGACTGCAACATGCCAAAGATGTTATGAAAATGCCAACTACGTACACTAAAACCTGTATTCGACAATACTGCAGGTATCACACTGAGTGGCCTAAGCAAGCATTTCTTCCAGCGCAATTCCAGGGCGTTCAAAAGGGGCACGTGGACGCGTCGCAAGATACAGTCGGAGTGCGGCATGCACGCGATGTGGCACAACACCGGCAATACCTTGCCGGTGATGGTCAACGGCCGGCAGACGGGCAGCAAAAAGGTTCTGGTGCTGCACACCAACAAGAACTTCGACCAGCAGAGGACCAACTGGGTGATGCACCAGTACCACCTCGGGGACCTGGAGCAAGAGAAGGAGCGGGAGCTGGTCCTCTGCAAGATTTTCTACCAGACGAACACTAGGGCCAGGAGTAAAAAGATTATAAGTTAGTTTGGTATTGGTACTTGTACTACCTTGTCGTCCGCAAGTTGGTATTGTTGTTAACGATCTTTTGGTATGAACTTGGCATTTGCTTCCAACCATCATGCCGAGGGTCGACGTGGATATAAAGCTGAATCATTTGTTTCGAAACGAATTTTCAGGCACCTGATTTTTATTTGATGGGTAGCATAAGCACCTGCCGTTCGAATTCCCAGTTCTCCAAATTTTTCGAAACAAGTGCATGCTCTTATTATCACGATGAAAAAACAATATCCCTGCTGCATCCCAGTTATCAGTCTGTACTTGCAGAATTCTCTCGTTTATTGAGCACGTATATTGTTTTTTCAGGTCGAGCAAGTTTCAACTGGGCTGTAGACTGCCCAGGCTTGGTTTTGTTTTTAACAGGCCCAGCCCATGACGACAACGGGGCACAAAGATCCAGCAGGTATCTACTGGCCTCTGGCCCGCCAGCGTTAGTTATATTTTGTCTTACAACATCCGCAGGCAGTTTTTTTACTGAATCAAACACACAGCCCAGTTCTATTTTCCTCTTGAAACGCATGTCCTACATCCGTTTTCTAATCTCTACCTATAGTTTTACTAGTTCATATACACGTATCATTATATTGAAAATACATAAAATTCCCTTTTCATATTTACATCCTTATTTTTGTTGTTGTTTTCCCTCCCAGCGCTGATTTTTTTACCACTGGTTTTCCCTTAAACCAACTCAATTGTCCCACGTCTTATTTGCTTACAAAAACAAAACGATTTTTTTGGCAAATCAATAAGTTCTTAAAAAATGTTTATCATTTCGGGATTACAAAAGTTCGGACTCCACCGAAATATGCAAAATAAGGTTGAACTTTTTGACCGTGGTCCTGGGCAGAAAATGGGCTGTAATAAATTACTTAAGAATTAGCAAATGGGCTGCAAATTATTAAAAAATAGCAAATGGGCTCTATGTTGTCTGCCACAGATTTGGAGGCTGACTTGTGGGCCTACTAAGTTCATGCGTACACAAGGTTTATCAAAAAAGAAACTTAGTCAACAATCGACTCTACCAGCGTCAGACCGTTAGATGTCAATCTAACGGCAATCGTGCTTCTTCAGTCTCTGATCTTCCTGCCCCAGCCGCCCAAACCAGCGCCGTCGGAACCGCCTGCTCCCGCCTCCCGTGGCCGGCTGTGCTGCCGGGCAGGCCTCACGGCCCCATCATATACTCGCATCCCTGGCCTGTCTATCCCTCTACTCACCCACACCTCCTGTTATTTTCCGGCGACGGCAGCCGAACCAGTCAACCCTCGTACTCTCCACCGCGTGGGCAGCCACTGCCGTGTCTTCCCCGGCTCCGTGTCGTTCCCTTCGTAGGCCTCGCCGTCGTCCACCGCCCTGGTGCTCTCGGCGCGGCGTGGTCAACGTGGTCAACGAACGACATCCATCGGAAGTGGACTGTACGTGGAGAGGCTGACAGCTGGGTCCACGGCCGCACACAAGGAAATGCCTCCTTATTACGCGCAAAATAATGATTCCTCCACCTGACATCTGGGACCCGCCGGAAGGGCCTCTGTATTTCGTGAAAAAAATGTTCCCTCCGCTGACAGGTCGGACCCACCAACTATATCTTCGCACGCAAGGAAGTGCCTCCTTATTGCGCACAAAAAAATGAATACCCCCTGCCAGCTGGGACCCACCACAGTGGGAGGCTGACTTGTGGGCCTACTAAGTTGACGGGGACGGAGGGCTTTGTCAACTTAGTCAATATGAACGATTCTAGCTTCAGTGACCGTACGATGTCCATCCAACGGCCTTAGTGCTTCTACAACATCTGGCCTTCTTGCTCCAGTCGCCCAAAGCAACGCCGGTCGTGCTGCTTGCTCCTGCCTCCCGTGGCCGGCTGTGCTGCCGCGGAGGCCTGACCGCCCCCATACTACTCCCACCACTGGCCAGGCCATCCCTCCACTCACCCACACCTCCTGTTATTCTGCGGCGACGGTAGCCTCACACCGCAGCCGAACCAGTGAACCCTCGTACTCCTCTCCGCATGGGCATCCACTGCCGCGTCTTCCCCGGCTCCGCGTCGTCCCCTTCCTAGGCCTCGCCGTCGTCCACTGCCTTGGTGCTCTCGGTGCAGCGTGGTCAATGTGGTCAATGACCGACTTCCATCGAAAGAGTACTAGACGTGGAGAGGCTGACAGCTGGGTCCATGGCCACAGCCCAGTTTTTTTTGTGATTTGCCAAGTAAGTCGCTTTGTGAGGCCTGTTGGGCTGCAAATCTTTCAAGACGAGGAGAGCTTCATTCGGCTCGCCGAGAAAATGACCTATTAGTAATGAGAAATGCGCTGTAGATTTTTAAAACACATCAAACCGGCAATTAGTTTCAAATTTCTTTTTTTCATTTCGAGATTTTAAATTGCATTGATTTTTATGCGTGGACAATTTGTTGGATTTTATATTGATATACATTTATTTTTAAAATCAGTTTGAATGTGACTCGAAATTTCAGGATTAAAAACAGTTCGGACCGCACCGAAATATGCAAAATTTCGTATAATTTTTTAACCGTGGCCACTATATGGGCTGTAATGCTAACAAAAAGAATATGGGCTCCAAAAAAACCTTAAGAATTAGCAAATGGGCTGTAAATTATTAGAAATAATGGCAGATGGGCTGTATGATGTTTTCCACAGATTTGAGGCTTTCCTAAAAAAAGGTTGACGCACAAGCAGTGACTGTTGGATGTCCATCCAATGGTCGTCGTGCTTCTTCAATCTCTGCTCTTCTTTCTCCAGTCGCTCAAACAAGCGCCGGCAGGACTGCTTGCTCTCTCCTCCCCACGGCCGGTTGTGCTGCCGCAGGCCTCACCGCCCCACCGTACTCCCATCGCTGGCCTAGCCATCCCTCTACTCACCCACACCTGCTGTTATTCTCCGGCGACGGCAGACGAACCAGTAAACCCTCGTACAGTCGTACTCCCCTCCGCGTGGGAAACAACTGCCGAGTCTTCCCTGCCTCCGTGTCGTTCCCTTCCTAGGCCTCGCCGTCGTCCACCACCCTAGTGATCTCGGCGCGGCCTAGTCAACGTGGTCAATGACCGACATGCATCTAAAGTGGACTGTACGTGGAGAGGCTGACAGCTGGGCACGGCCGCACGCAAGAAAATGCCTCCTTATTACGCGCAAAATAATGATTCCTCCACCTGACATCTGGGACCCACCGAAAGGGCCTCTGTATTTCGTGAAAAAAATGTTACCGCCGCTGACAGCTTGGACCCACCAGCTATATCTTCGCACGCAAGGAAGTGCCTCCTTATTACGCACAAAAAAATGAATACTCCCCCTGCTAGCTGGGACCCAGTATAGTGGCAGGCTGACTTGTGGGCCTACTAAGTTGACGGGGACGGAGGGCTTTGTCAACTTAGTCAATATGCACGATTCTAGCTCTAGTGACCGTACGATGTCCATCCAACGGCCGTAGTGCTTCTTCAACCTCTGGTCTTCTTGCTCCAGCCGCCCAAACCAGCGCCGGTCGTGCCTCGTGCTCCTGCCTCCCGTGGCCGGCTGCGATGCGGCGGAGGCCTCACCGCCCCCTACTACTCCCACCGCTGGCCAGGCCATCCCTCTACACACCCACACCCCCTGTTATTCTGCGGCGACAGCAGCCTCACACCGCAGCGAACCAGTGAACCCTCATACTCCTCTACGCGTGGGCATCGACTGCCGCGTCTTCCCCGGCTCCGCGTCGTCCCCTTCCTAGGCCTCGTCGTCGTCCACTACCCTGGTGCTCTCGGCGCGGCGTGGTCAAGGAACGGCTTCCATCGGACGTGGACTGTACGTGGAGAGGCTAACAGCTGGGTCCACGACCGCAGCAAGGAAGTGCCTCCTTATTACGAGCAAAATAATTATTCCTCCACCTAATAGCAGGGACCCACCGGACGGGCCACCGTATTTCGTAAAAAAAACGTTTCCCCCTGACAGCTGGGACCCACCAGCTACATCTTCGCACGCAAGGAAGTGCGTCCGGGCTAAAAAAAATGATTCGCCCCCTGACTGCTCGGACCCACCAGCTACATCTTCGCAGGCAAGGAAGTGCCTGACAGTCGGGACCCACCTGGTCGAAGCGTACGTAGCATTGTCATTCTGGTCGCGAACGTGTACGTACTTATTGGTCGATGTAGAGGCGCACACGTGTCGTAGTAGAGGCGCGCACGTAGCATGTACACGTACGTACAGCGGCCAGTGTGCAAGAAAGAAAATACGGCCACGTACATACATACGGGCAGGGTCTCGAACGCCTACTCGCGCATACGTACGGCCAGGGCTCGTGTACATGGCTGGGTCGGAACGGAGAAACAACGTCGTCGTCGTGTTCATGGGGAGCCAACTGGCAGGGTCGGAACGGAATGCGTCGTCGTGTTCATCGGGAGGGCTTGGACGGAACAACCGATGGAGACGAGGCATGGCGTACCGCAGAACGGAGGAAACGGCCTTGTGTTCGACTGGCCACATTCAAAACGGGATCCTGTTCATCGGGAGGGGTCTGGCGTACCGCAAAATGGAGGAAACGGACCTCCTATGGTCAAAACGGGGGTCCTGTTGATCGGGAGGGGTGTGGCGTACCGCAAAACGGAGGAAACGGACTTGTGTTGGAGCGCTACGGTCGAAACGGGGGTCCTGTTCATCGGGAGGGGTGTGGCGTACCGCAAAACGGAACTCCACGGGATACTGTTCATCTCCACCGTCGATCCCCTCCAGCCTCCACGGGCTACTGTTCATCCACCGTCAACCTCCTCCAGCCTCCACCTACGACTGTTCATCCACGGGCTCCTGTTCATTCAGCCTCCACCGCGCGCTACTCCACCGGCTACTGTTCAACCAGCCCTCTCCACGGGCTCCTGTTCAACCACCCCTCCACGGGCTACTGTTCATCCAGCCCTCCACCGTCTACTGTTCATCCAGCCCTCCACGGGGTGGTCCTGTTCATCCAGCCCTCCACGGGGTCCTATTCATCCAGCCCCAACCGGCTCGATCGATCGAGGTCCTGTTCATCCAGAGGCAACACCACGGGGTCCTGTTCATCCACCCCCACCGGGAACTGTTCATCCAAACCCCCCAGCAACACTCACTGTTCATCCAGAGGCAGCATCGATCGGCTTCAGTTAGCAGCAGTAGCGAAGGAATCGCTCGATCGGGTTCAGTTAACAGCCATCGATCCATCGCTTGGGTTCAGTAACGCGTAGCCTGCAGTGCAATCGCTCGGGTTCAGTTAGAGCCCAACGCCTCCCTCGGGTTCAGTTAGAGCCCAACGCCTCGCACCCACGCGCGTGCATGTACGAGAAAAACGCGCATCGCTCGGCCCCGACCACCCACCGTAACCGGGAACACCCCGATATTTTCCTCGCCCTCGCTTCTACCACGGTTTTTTCCGTCATGGACGGCCCAAAGAATGTCATGCAGCTGCGTCTCCGGCCCGCCCAGGACGAAAAGCCCATTTTCTGTCATGATTTTTTGTCATAGAAGTAGGACCCCACCACATATATGATGATACCGGGTTTTGTCACAATTATCGTCATAGAAGTGTCATAAGTATGACAGAAAAAAATTTGTTCGGCCCAAAATGTCACGGATGTGTCTTTTTTGTAGTGCAATCAACATAATCAGCATATGTAGAGATACTAAAATGCACATGAACAGTATGTGTTACCTTAACCTTGCCGCTGTTGTTGAACCATTGGATGTAGTAAGGATGTGGATGTGGTCTTGTGGTGAGAGATAGCTTCTCCACCATCTTCATGCTAGCCAAGTTGTTGCAGCTCCCTCCATCTATGATGACACGAATAGAACATTCCTTCACAACTCCCTTTGTATGGAACAAATTATGCCTCTGATTTTGCTCAGCTTGTGTAACCTGTACACTCAAAACACGTTGAGCAACTAAACATTCATACCTGTCAGCATCTTCAGGAGCCATGTATTGCGTCTCATGATCAGAATCATCTCCACCGTGTTCTTCACGTGTAATAAGAGCCAAAGTCTCCTCATCATAGTCACTAGCGGACTCATACCCACCATCCTCAGTAGCCATCATCACACGCTGAGATTTGCATTCTCTCGCATAATGACCTCTTCCCTTACAACGTGGACAAATAATATCACTTGTGTTCCCTGTTGATGCCATGGAAGAAGAAGAGCTCTGTGCAGGCCCGACAGGTGTGCTCTTGGCAGATAGTGGTGGTTGTGCCTGCTTTCTTGTATCATGGTTGGAGGTGGCACCTAATGGAGGTGATGGTGTAGTGGAAGTAAAGGATGCACGTGGTGTCCATGATGAAGGTCGACCTGCAGAAAAATTTGTTCGTGCCAATGCCTGTCGATCTTGCACTTCACGTTCAGTTTTACAAGCAAGATGGAATAAACGAGTGATATTATTATACTCCTTATACTCTAGAATGGTCTGAATCTCTCTATTTAATCCACCCAAAAACATGCAAGCATAGCTTCATTATCCTCAACAATACCGCATATAATCATGCCAGTTTGTAATTCCTGATAATATTCCTCTACATAATTTTTTCCTTGTCTTAAACGCTGCAATTTTTGAAGTAATTCACGTTGATAATATGGTGGAACCCAACGAGTACGCATAGCAGTTTTCAAAGCAGCCCAAGTAGTTGGAATATTATTCAGATATAATCTACGATGTTCAGGCCACCACACACAAGCAAAACTAGTGAAAGCACAAAGTGCAGCAACAACACGTCTCTCCTCGGGATATTCTAAACATGTAAAACATTGTTCGGTTTCTAACTCCCAAGTAAGATATATATCAGGAACATATCTACCCTCAAATGGTGGAATATTCAATTTCAGTTTAGGAAGATGGTCACGATCTCGTACCTGAGGGAGAGCCCTACCATTGTGATTATTTGCATGTGGACGACCTGGTGGTTGTGGTGCTGGTGGTTGCACGTAGTTCTGATTTTGATCAACCTCATCCTCTTAATCTCCCGCATAATCATCCTCCGCATCAGCAGTAGGAGCCATAGAAGTATCAACAGCAGCACCAATAGTTTGGCCAGGCTGAAGAAGGACACGGCTCGCTCGGCGGAGGGTTGTTTCGCGACGTGGAGGTAGTAGTAGTAGTAGTAGTAGTAGTAGTAGTAGTAGTAGTAGTAGTAGTAGTAGTAGTATTGTAGTAGTAGTAGTAGTTGTTGTTGTTGTTGTTGCAGAGATGCAGCCGGTGGTGGAAGACGCGCAAGCAGTTCATTAAATTTGTTATCAAGCATTGTTTCGAACGTCTTCTCAAGGCCAGTGATCTTCTCCATGGCCTCTTCAAAATTGTTCAGCACATCTTGCACCTGTTCAGTCATCATTTGCTTAAACTTATCATGAAGCTCCTTGTTCGTTAAGTTCTCCCAGTCAATCTCGTCGGTTTGTGATCCTGGCATGGTTAGCAGCAATAGAAACACACAAGAATATGATCCTACAGACTACTAACAAGTGGTAGTGGTGGTGGGTGTCACAAATCCGTCAAGCAAATCTCAAATTCTTACCGGTTCTTACCCAGCAGCAGGCGGTGATCGGCAATCGATGTAGTCAAAACTCTCAAAGCTTGGATAGAGCGATTACCAGGAGAGTCAAACGCACGATGTAGATGTATGTGGAGCTGGGAAGGCTTATAATATGGTAGCAAAAAGGGTCAGCAATAATCAATTCAGATATGCAACATTGAATAAACGCTCAACAACTGTATTGTGCTAGTCCTAGGCTAGACCGTGCTAGAGACGCGAGCCTAGAACACTAACAAAATCACGGCGCTGCACGTAAACAAGAGAAAAGCACACTCTGATTTTTTTCACTCTGTTTTTTTTGGCGCTCTTTTTTTTGCGCTCCTCTTTATTTTGCGAAAAATCACTATAATGGCGAGTGTCTCAAAACTCTTCCCAGGTCAAACTGACAGGATGGGCACGAAATTTTTTTTTACTATTTTTTTTGAAAATCAGGGCAGCGACGACGAAAAAGTGCGACAGAAAAGCACTATGATGGCGAGTGTCTCAAAAGACTCAGAAAAGCCTAAAAATAGGATAGGGAAAAATATTTTCGGTCGCCGAGATTTTGGCCTAAAAACTGCCTGGGGGTCTCCAGACTCTTTTTTTTCGAAACCTACTCAGGCAAGGAAACACGAATCGGAAATTAGATGGATCTCGAAAACAAACCTAATATGAAAGGAACTCGGATTGGTGGTGGATATATGGCAGCGGTGGTAGTATATGGATATGGATCGGTGGTGGTATATGGATACGGATTGGTAGTGGTATATGGATACGGATTCAGAGCGGTGGTGGTAGGTGGCAGGGGCGATGATGATGGTGTGGTGGCGGCATGACAACTTATGACCAAAACTCGAAACTCTAAAAGACTAGATGCTAAGACCAGCAACTTGACACGATGATGCAACCGCAAATTCAACAAAGCAAAATACTGAAAAGACTATGCAAAGGCTCAGACTGGTTCGGATAGGATGAACTAACCCTATTTTTTTTTGGATTTTTCGTGGACTATAGGTATGAAGAACAGACTCGATCTAAACTACGAAAAACTGTAAAATCTCACCCAGCAACCTGGAAATCTGATACCACTTGATAGAGGCAAAGGTGTCCCGTCTTTTGATGAGATGGTGGCTATCGTTTTGGAGGAAGTCGACTTTGACGATCCGACTACGAATGTGCGAAGACATCGCGCCTTAGCAATCGCTAAACCAACTCCGAGAGGTTATTGACCACGCCGGCAGCCGGATGGTTCTCTCTGTGTATTCCTAAAAAAGTGATTGGAGGTTCGTTTCTCACCTTAAGTCATTATCAACCGAAACTCATAGAGAAAGGGATCCGCAAAACCCCTCGCCATTACCGTATGATCAGGTTTTAAAGCCTGCAAGTTAAGTTGTTGGCTGGGTAACAGCTTGTATCTTGATAGGACTGAATGTAGCCAGGAGTTGTCTTAGGTTAGTCTAATGTGCCAAAACGTTAGTCAAACCACCTAGGTTGTGTTTGTTCTGGAGAGTTCAGCTAGTCCGAGTGATCTGGGTCAAAAGCGCTGTTTGATGAGCCTGCGTAGTATTAGGTAGTTGGTCAGGTAAAGGCTGACCAAGCCAATGATGCTTAGCTGGTCTTTTCGGATGAAGATTCTCCCTTCTCTTATGTGAAATTCCCCTCTTTCGGTAAGCCCGGAGCATGATCAACCTAACCACGACGGTCTGTTTCCTGCGCGCAAACGAAGAACAAGCAAGAAACTAAGATTGCAATCTGGATATTGCGAATATAAGAGGAAAGATTTATTAATGAAGGTGGGGTTCTGTGACACCTTTGTCTGGTCGTTGAACACAAACGAAGTACGCGAAGTTGCAGCTATGGCGAACTTTTAATCTAAACAAAACCCAAAGTCTAAACGGTGCCCTAAGGGCTGTATATATGGAGGAAGAGGGGGGAATTTCGTGGCCCTTGGGGAAGGGGTCCGAAACCAACCCTATCTCTTGTTTCCCCACACATACGGACTCTAAAAATAGCCTATACTTATGTATTTCAAAATTACATGGGTCTGGCCCAATAATAAGGTGACGCAGCACCTAGAATAGCCTCTGGACGAAATTTATGAAGTGGCATCTTGTATATTTCATCCAAGGCTTCATGCACTCCTTATGGTGGCTTCAAAGTCCTGAAATCATCACTTGTAACTTCGTTCTTGTTCCCCTTGCGCATGCCATCAACTCCATGCTTGTTCTTGCTCCAATGTTCATCCTTCTCCAAGCTAGGCCCTTCATTTGTAAGCAAAACAAATGTATCCAATTTATGCAGCATCATATTCTCATGAACATTAGAATCATTACCAAGAAACGAAAGTACCTGGTAGTTTAATTGGCGTGCGCGAGCTCTAGTAATTGGTCCAGTATATGTAACACTAGGGGCTGTGTGTGTAACAATGGTATTGATGTCCTCATCAAAAGTGCATAGTTATGAGAATATCTAGGCATGATCATGTATATAGGCATCACGTCCGCAACAAGTAGACCAACTCCTGCCTGCATCTACTACTATTACTCCACACATCGACCGCTATCCAGCATGCATCTAGAGTATTAAGTTCATAAGAACAGAGTAACACATTAGGTAAGATGGCATGATGTAGAGGGATAAACTCAAGCAATGTGATATAAACCCCATCTTTTTATCCTCGATGGAAACAATACAATACGTGTCGTTTCCCCTACTGTCATTGGGATCGAGCACCGCATGATTGAACCCAAAGCTAGGCACTTCACCCATTGCAAGAAAGATCAATCTAGTAGGCCAAACCAAACTGATAATTCGAAGAGACTTGCAAAGATAACCAATCATACATAAAAGAATTCAGAGAAGATTCAAATATTGTTCATAGATAATCTTGATCATAAACCCACAATTCATCGGATCTCGACAAACACACCGCAAAAAGAGTTACATCAAATAGATCTCCAAGAAGATCGAGGAGACCTTTGTATTGAGATCCAAAGAGAGAGAAGAAGCCATCTAGCTAATAACTATGGACCCAAAGGTCTGAGGTAAACTACTCACACATCATCGGAGAGGCTATGGTGTTGATGTAGAAGCCCTCCGTGACCGATGCCCCCTCCGGCGGAGCGCCGGAAAAGGCCCCAAGATGGGATCTCATGGGTACAGAAGGTTGCGGCTGTGGAATTAGGTTTTCGTGGTGCTCCTCGATGGTTTCGAGGTACGTAGGTATATATAGGAGGAAGAAGTAGGTCGATGGAGCTACGAGGGGCCCACGAGGGTGGAGCGTGCGCCCAGGGGGGTAGGCACGCCCCCTGCCTCTTCACCTCCTCGTTGATTGCTTGACGTCCACTCCAAGTCCTGTGGATCACGTTTGTTCCAAAAATCACGCTCCCGAAGGTTTCATTCCGTTTGGACTCCGTTTGATATTCTTTTTCTGCGAAACACTGAAATAGGCAAAAAACAGCAATTTGCACTGGGCCTTGGGTTAATAGGTTAGTCCCAAAAATAATAAAAAGTGTATAATAAAGCCCATTAAACATCCAAAACAAAATATATAATAGCATGGAGCAATCAAAAATTATAGATACGTTGGAGACGTATCAATCATGCAAGGCAATATGACAATGAAGAAGCGTGTCATAATAAATGGAACGGTGGAAAGTTGCATGGCAATATATCTCGGAATGGCTATGGAAATGCCATAATAGGTAGGTATGGTGGCTGTTTTGAGGAAGATATAAGGAGGCTTATGTGTGATAGAGTGTATCATATCACGGGGTTTGGATGCACCGGCGAAGTTTGCACCAACTCTCGAGGTGAGAAAGGGAAATGCACGGTACCGGAGAGGCTAGCAATGATGGAAGGGTGAGAGTGCATATAATCCATGGACTCAACATTAGTCATAAAGAACTCACATACTTATTGCAAAAATCTACAAGTCATCAAAACCAAGCACTACGCGCATGCTCCTAGGGGGATAGATTGGTAGGAAAAGACCATCGCTCATCCCCGACCGCCACTCATAAGGAAGGCAATCAAGGAACACCTCATGCTTCAAATTTGTCACACAACGGTTACCATACGTGCATGCTACGGGACTTGCAAACCTCAACACAAGTATTTCTCAATTTCACAATTACTCAACTAGCACGACTCTAATATCACCATCTTCATATCTCAAAACAATCATCAAGTATCAAACTTCTCATAGTATTCAATGCACTCTATATGAAAGTTTTTATTATACCCATCATATTAGGACTAATTTTATAACCAAAGAAAATTACCATGCTGTTCTAAAAGACACTCAAAATAATATAAGTGAAGCATGAGAGTTCATCTATTTCTTCAAAGTAAAACCACCGCCGTGCTCTAAAAAGATATAGGTGAAGCACTAGAGAAAATGACAAACTACTCCAAAAGATATAAGTGAAGATCAATGAGTAGTTGAATAATTATGTAACTATGTGAAGACTCTCTAACATTTAAGAATTTAAGATCTTGGGATATTATTCAAACAGCAAGCAAAACAAAATAAAATAAAATGACGCTCCAAGCAAAACACATATCATGTGGTGAATAAAAATATAGCTCCAAGTAAAGTTACCGATGAATGAAGACAAAAGAGGGGATGCCTTCCGGGGCATCCCCAAGCTTAGGCTCTTGGTTGTCCTTGAATATTACCTTGGGGTGCCTTGGGCATCCCCAATCTTAGGCTCTTGCCACTCCTTATTCCATAGTTCATCGAATCTTTACCCAAAACTTGAAAACTTCACAACACAAAACTCAACAGAAAACTCGTAAGCTCCGTTAGTATAAGAAAATAAATCACCACTTAGGTACTGTTGTGAACTCATTCTAAATTCATATTTGTGTAATATCTAATGTATTCCAACTTCTCTATGGTTCATACCTTCCGATACTACTCATAGATTCATCAAAATAAGCAAACAACAGAATGAAAACAGAATCTGTCAAAAACAGAACAGTATGTAGTAATCTGTATCATTCGAATACTTATGTAACTCCAAAAATTATGAAATAAATTGGTGGACCTGAGGAATTTGTCTATTAATCATCTGCAAAAATAATCAACCTAAAATCACTCTCCAGTAAAAAATGGCAGCTAATCTTGTGAGCACAAAAGTTTCTATTTTTTACAGCAAGATCGCAAAGACTTCACCAAAGTCTTCCCGAAGGTTCTACTTGGCATAAACACTAATTAAGACATAAAAACACATCTAACCAGAGGCTAGATAGATTATTTATTACTAAACAAGAGCAAAAGGAAAAGAATAAAAATAAAATTAGGTTGCCTCCCAACAAGCGCTAACGTTTAACGCCCCTAGCTAGGCATGATGATTTCAATGATGCTCACATAAAAGATAAGAATTGAAACATAAAGAGAGCCTCATGAAGAATATGACTAGAACATTTAAGTCTAACCCACTTCCTATGCATAGGTATTTTGTGAACAAACAATTTATGGGAACAATAATCAACTAGCATAGGAAGGCAAAACAAGCATAACTTTAAAACTTTAAGCACATAGAGAGGAAACTTGATATTATTGCAATTCCTACAAGCATATGTTCCTCCCTCATAATAATTTTCAGTAGCATCATGAATGAATTCAACAATATAACTATCATGTGAGGCATAATCCAATTGAAAATTAAAATCAAGATGACAAGTTTCATGGTTACCATTATTCTTAATAGCATACAAGTCATCACAACAATCATCATAGATAGCAACTTTGTTCTCATAATCAATTGGAACCTCTTCCGAAATAGTGGATTCATCACCAAATAAATTCATGACCTCTCCAAATCCACTTTCATCAATATAATCATCATAAATAGGAGGCATGCTTTCATCATAATAAATTTGCTCGTCAAAATTTGGGGGACAAAATATCATCTTCATCAAACATAGCTTCCCCAAGCTTGTGGCTTTGCATATCATTAGCATCATGGATATTCAAGGAATTCATACTAACAACATTGCAATCATGCTCATCATTCAAATATTTAGTGCCAAACATTCTAATGCTTTCTTCTTCTAGCACTTGAGCACAATTATCGGAATCCTTATTTTCATGAAAGACATTAAAGAGATGAAGCATATGAGGCATCCTCAACTCCATTTTTTTGTAGTTTTCTTTTATAAACTAAACTAGTGATAAAACAAGAAACTAAAAGATTCGGTTGCAAGATCTAAAGATATACCTTCAAGCGCTAACCTCCCCGGAAACGGTGCCAGAAATTAGCTTGATGTCTACTACTCAACCTTCTTCTTGTAGACGTTGTTGGGCCTCCAAGTGCAGAGGTTTGTAGGACAGTAGCAAATTTCCCTCAAGTGGATGACCTAAGGTTTATCAATCCGTGGGAGGCATAGGATGAAGATGGTCTCTCTCAAACAACCCTGCAACCAAATAACAAAGAGTCTCTTGTGTCCCCAACACACCCAATACAATGGTAAACTGTATATGTGCACTAGTTCGGCGAAGAGATGGTGATACAAGTGCAATGTGGATGATAGATATGAGTATTTGTAATCTGAAAATATAAAAACAGCAAGGTAGCAAGCGATAAAAGTGAGCGTAAACGGTATTGCAATGCTAGGAAACAAGGCCTAGGGTTCATACTTTCACTAGTGCAAGTTCTCTCAACAATAGTAACATAATTGGATCATATAACTATCCCTCAACATGCAACAAAGAGTCACTCCAAAGTCACTAATAGCGGAGAACAAACAAAGAGATTATTGTAGGGTACGAAACCACCTCAAAGTTATCCTTTCTGATCGATCTATTCAAGAGTCCGTAGTAAAATGACACGAAGTTATTCTTTCCGTTCGATCTATCCTAGAATTCATACTAGAATAACACCTTAAGACACAAATCAACCAAAACCCTAATGTCACCTAGATACTCCAATGTCACCTCAAGTATCCGTGGGTATGATTATATGATATGCATCACACAATCTCATATTCATCTATTCAAACCAACACAAAGTACTTCAAAGAGTGCCCCAAAGTTTCTACCGGAGAGTCAAGACGAAAACGTGTGCCAACCCCTATGCATAAGTTCACAAGGTCAGTGAATCCGCAAGTTGATCACCAAAACTTACATCAAGTAGATCACGTTAATATCCCATTGTCACCACAGATAAGCACATGCAAGACATACATCAAGTGTTCTCAAATCCTTAAAGACTCAATCTGATAAGATAACTTCAAAGGGAAAACTCAATCCATTACAAGAGAGTAGAGGGGGAGAAACATCATAAGATCCAACTATGATAGCAAAGCTCGCGATACATCAAGATCGTGCCGAATCAAGAACATGAGAGAGAGAAATCAAACACATAGCTACTGGTACATACCCTCAGCCCCGAGGGTGAACTACTCCCTCCTTGTCATGGAGATCGCCGGGATGATGAAGATGTCCACCGGTGATGGATCCCCCCTCTGGTAGGGTGCCGGAACAGGGTCCCAATTGGTTTTTGGTGGCTACAGAGGCTTGCGGCAGCGGAACTCCCGATCTAGGTTATTTTCTGGAGGTTTCTGTATTTATAGGAATTTTTGGCGCAGGTCTCACGTCAGGGGGGTCTCCGAGTCATCCACGAGATAGGGGGGCGAGCCCAGGGGGTAGGGCACGCCCTCCACCCTCGTGGATGGCTCGGGACTCTTCTGGCCCAACTCTTTTACTCCGGGGGCTTCTTTTGGTCCATAAAAAATCATCAAAAATTGGCACGTCAATTGGACTCCGTTTGGTATTCCTTTTCTGTAAAACTTAAAAACAAGGAAAAAACAAAAACTGAGACTAGGCTCTAGGTTAATAGGTTAGTCCCAAAAATCATATAAAAGAGCATATTAAAGCCCATTAAACATCTAAAACAGATAATATAATAGCATGAAACAATCAAAAATTATAGATACGTTGGAGGCGTATCACCTAGCACAGAATACAACAAGAGGATTTCCTGGGATGCTTGGAAGCATCGACTGCATGCATTGGAAATAGAAGAACTGTCCATTTGCTTGACAGGGGATGTACAAAGGCACCAAAGGTGGTTGCAGTGTGGTACTTGAGGCAGTGGCCACACAGGACCTCTGGATTGGGCACTCCTTCTTTGGTATGCCAGGAACTCGCAATGACATCAACGTGCTGCAGTGCTCCCCTGTCTTTGCCAAGCTTGTTGAAGGTCATTCTCCTCCGGTGAACTCCGAGGTCAATGGGCGGCACTACAACAAGGGGGTACTACCTAGCTGATGGCATTTATCCGAGATGGTCTACGTTTGTGAAGACTATCTCAAACCCTATGGCAGGAGGCAAGAACTCCCACTTTGCGAAGGTTCAGGAGGCTTGTAGGAAGGATGTCGAGCGGGCATTTGGTGTGCTCCAATCTCGATTTTCTATTGTTCGGTACCCTGCTCAGACCTGGTCGAAAGATCAAATGTGGGAGATCATGACTTGTTGTGTCATCTTGCACAACATGATCATTGAGAGCGAGTAGGAAGAGCCAGTGTTTGACACTGAACCATATTACAGGCAGGGTCCTCTTGCGCAAGTTGATCACCAGCTACCAGCAACCTGGACTGCCTTCCTCAATATGCGTCAGGAGATCCGAGACCCATAGGTGCATCAACAACTGCAGCAGGATCTCGTGGAGCACCTATGGAGGCTCAAGGGCAACGCCTAGCTCGACATGTGACGAAATATGAGTTTTTATTTGTTGAACTATATAATTTGTATTGAACTATTTGATTTCTATTGATTTTCTGTGATGAACTATGTAATAAAAAATTTCTTTTGTTGAATTTGCGCCGAACCACGACGAATATGGACCGATTTTTCGCCGAAAGTGGATCGAAAAGCGGACACATTTGCGCCAAAAATGGTCCGATATCGGTGCCTGGGGGTGACCTGGGGGGGGGGGCTGAGAACCCAATTGCCCCAGAGCCAATTTTACCGCCGGCTCGCCCCCAGGCGGCGATTTTTAAGCCTTCTGAGGGGGCCAACGGCTGGAGATGCTTTAAGCCAACAACAGTCGAAGAGTGGGGTCAATAACAAAGATAAAAACATCCAAAAGAAAACCATAAAACCCATAACAGAGGGAGCAAAGGTCGCTATCGGTGAGCAATTTCATGTGTACGAAGCAAATGAAGTGACCAGTAGGTTGGTCAGCCTTTAAGAATTAAATTGCTACAACAACATTAGTTGGAACTAAAAGTTTTGAAATAGTGCCAGACAAAACTAAGGTGTCATGAACTAAGTTTACTTAGATGGTTAGGTTTCTTGTGGTGAAACCAGTCTATTAGAGTTCAAGTCCTAGGATTGACACGAGTGCTTGCATTTTTTCGCGATATTCATTCGGTGAAAGGAGACGTTCCCGTCTACTACGAGCCACGTGTATATGAGCATCTATGAATCTACGATGGTACTCTCTTCGTCCCATAATATAAGAGCATTTGTTAGCACCGCCGTGAAATATCACACATATTGCGTTGTTTTCTTCTTCTTTTGACTACAGCCAAACTGTTAATAGCTTAGAGCGTAGCTCAGTTGGCAAGGCGCGGGAGTTCGCAGCCAGCCCACCAAGATTCAAGTCTCGGCTTGGTCGCTTGGTGCTCACGAAGTTTTCTTTTATAAAAAAATGCCAACGGGCTAGTCTAGCCCGCTGCTCTCGTTTTTTAAACTGTGATGATGAATAGCTTGTCACATTTTTGGTATTCCAAGATTACCCCCTGTCAACCTAACCAAAAAACTCTCCTTCCCACCCTCTCCTCTACCAGCCATGGCGGCGGGCCGAACAGTGCCGCGCCGGCGCTGCCTCCTCCCGGCCATCCTCCCTCTCTAGTTCCGCCGCCCTCTCTTGGTTTTGCCTCCCGCCTCTGCTCCCCTTGGCTCCGCCGCCTGCCCCTGCTAGTCACTGCGCCATTCCCATTATCCGGTCGTACTTTTCCATTCTTGTTAGCTACCTCGCCATTCCCATGGCTAGTCCCGGCGGCGCCGCTCTCCAGAGGCACGCGGCCGTGTCCGTGCTTCGCGCAGCGGCGACCGCCGGCAATCTGTCCGCGGGCAAGGCAGTCCACGCACAGACGGTCAGAGCCGCCCATTTCGACGTCGTCCTGCACAACCACCTCATCGCCTTCTACGCCAAGTGCGGCCGCCTGGGCCTTGCCCACCAGGTGTTCGACGCAATGCCCTCCCGGAACCCGGTGTCCGGGAACCTCCTCATGTCCGGATACGCTTCCTCCGGGCAACACGGGGACGCGCTCGCGCTGCTCAGGGCGGCCGACTTCAGCCTCAACGAGTACGTCCTGTCGACCGCCGTGTCCGCGACTGCCCATGTCCGGAGCTATGACATGGGGAGGCAGTGCCATGTGCACGCTGTCAAGTCCGGGCTGGCGGAGCACCATTATGTCTGCAACGCGTTGCTGCATATGTACTGCCAGTGTGCTCATGTGGAGGATGCGGTGAAGGTGTTCGAGAGTGTGTCCGGCTTCATGCGTTCGCATTCAACTCGATGATAAATGGGTTTCTTGACAAGGGGAAGTTTGATTGCTCCGTCAGTGTTGTGAGAAGCATGGTCGGAGAAGTTGAGCAATGGGATCATGTGTCGTATGTCGCGGTTCTTGGGCATTGTGCTAGCACCAAAGAGTTGTTGCTTGGTCGTCAAGTGCATGCCCAGGCATTGAAGAGGAGGCTCGAGCTAAGTGTGTATGTGGGCAGCGCGCTGGTTGATATGTATGGGAAATGTGAGTGTGCATGTGATGCTCATTCCGCTCGAGGTTTTGCCAGAAAAGAATGTTGTTTCTTGGACAGCTGTTATGACTGCTTATACCCAAAATGAGCTGTTTGAAGAGGCATTGCAGTTGTTCTTGGACTTGAAAATGGAAGGAGTCCGACCAAATGAGTTCACTTATGCCGTGGCTCTCAACAGTTGTGCTGGTCTTGCAGCTCTGAAAAATGGCAATGCACTCAGTGCCTCCACTATGAAAACTGGGCATTGGGGTGCTCTGTCTGTCTGCAATGCCCTAATTAACATGTACGCAAAAAGTGGCAGCATAAATGATGCATGGAGAGTCTTCCTCTCTATGCCATGGCGTGACGTGGTCTCTTGGAATTCGATCATAATAGGCTATGCTCATCATGGCCTTGCGAGAGGAGCCATGTCTGTATTTCATGATATGTTGTTTGCTGAAGAAGCCCCATCCTATGTGACCTTTGTTGGGGTGCTGTCAGCTTGTGCACAGTTGGGACTTGTAGACGGACTGTACTATTTGAACACTATGATGAAGGAAATGGGAATAAAACCTGGAAGAGAACATTACACTTGCATGGTTGGTTTGCTGTGCAGAGATGGCCGCCTAGATGAGGCAGAACACTTCATATTGAACAATTATATTGGCACAGACGTTGTTGCATGGAAATCACTTTTAGGTTCTTGCCAGGTATATAAAAACTATGGCCTGGGTCATCGAGTAGCAGAGCAGATCCTTCAGTTGAAGCCCAATGATGTAGGGACCTATGTTATGCTTTCTAACATGTATGCAAAAGCAAACCGATGGGATGGTGTTGTGAAGGTCCGGAAGCTGATGAGAGAGAGGGGCGTTAGGAAAGAGCCTGGTGTTAGTTGGATTCAAGTTGGAAGTGAGGTCCAAGTTTTCACATCAGACGACAAGAATCACCAATGGATAAACCAGATCACGAGAAAACTGAGAGAGTTGATAGACCAGATCAAAGTGATTGGATATGTTCCAAATTTTGCAGTTGTCCTACACGATGTTGAGGATGAACAAAAGGAAGAGCATCTTATGTATCACAGTGAGAAAATGGCCCTTGCGTTTGGCCTTATTCACAGCCCTGAAGGAGCAACTATCCGTATAATGAAAAATCTCAGGATATGTGATGATTGCCATGTTGCTATGAAACTCATATCACTTGTGACAAGAAGAAGAATAGTTGTAAGGGACGCTGTCCGGTTTCATTTTATAGAAGATGGAGTTTGCTCATGTGATGACCATTGGTGATCCATACCTTGTTTCTCAGAAGCTCCAGAGCAGATGTGATGTTCTGAACATCAACATGGTATGTCATCTAATTTCCTAGTGGAAAGGTTATACTCTGTTTCCGCATTGAGAGAACTCCGATAGCTTTGATTTGAAAGTTTCATACATGTTCATACCACTGTATTTAGGGTGTGATATTCATATTCAATGTTGTGTTGTCGTCTCTCATGATATAAATTTGGCCCCAGTACTACTAGATCAAATTGGGTTGATGAACAAGTTCACGCTGAATTAAAATGTTGCCGGGTACTTGCATGCAAACTTAATTTCAGACAGTTAAGCCTAGTGATCAAGTAACGCAATTGCCATGCAAATCTAAAAGTCACTGCACCAGCGGCGATATTTTCTTCTTTGACACGTTGATTTCCTTTTGAATTCAGGATAGTACTGGAATCCTACCAGCAGGAACAAACAATGGTAGCGCTGTAGCAGATCCAGATGTTGGCAAAGCAGGGCAGAACGGCGAGACAGATCTTAACACGCAACACAAGGCACACGAGGGGGGGATTCAGGAACCCCATTGCTGAGAACAAAGGAACTAGCACAGGAAAAGATGAGCCAGTACAGAAGCCAAATGGCAAGATAACGGCACAGCAACAACATCCTCGACGGACTTCTTGCTGGATCCTCTTATCAGCAAATGTGATCCATCCCATAGATGTCTCATTGAAAAGAAGTTCATTGCCTGCTTGAAAGTTTCCGGAGGTGACTTTCTAGCCATTTATTCTTCTTTACTCTCCGGTCTCCGGTTGTGTGCAGTTTGCTTACGATGGTATATGCTTATATCATGCTTAAACTTGCTAGATAAAAAAAAAACTTTTGAAGGTTTGCCATGGTCTTATGGCGGCTAAACTAATAAAATTTTCATTAAGTATCAATGCGATATTCAAAAGTTTTCAGTTATGCTTCCTAAATTACCATAGGAAGATATGACTGATCTGCTATTCATGTTGGGAATCCAAAACTTAGTTACCCATGCCACTTAGATGTTTGCCACATCACTTTTATTGTCCGTCAACGGACGGCTGGATGTAATTGGCGCCATCAGGCAATACTTTATATGTACCAAGGCCCATGGTGCAATTACTTGATGCATATCTGTTTGGTAATTTGGTTTCACCCTGCCAAAATTTCTGCTACCATAATTTGGTGATGTTGGAATTGGATGGTTCACACAACTGGTAGAGACATGGCAGCAGTAATGCGTTGCCAATTATAGTTTAGTTTACTGTCAACGGGCAGCCAGAACTAGTGCTATCAATTGATGACCACAGTTTTGGACATGCCATACTCTGGTCAGAATTTTGGGCCTAGGTGGGGCCACAAACCAAAGCTACCGTACTTACTGGGGTTAAATCAGACATAATTTATTTTTGCTGAAGTGCAAATGGAGTCGCTGTAGAACTTTGTTAGTGTTGCCTCAAGAACACCCATTATCCATCTTTTTTTTCTTCTCAAATAGCAAATGTTTGCCAAGATATTTCTTCAAGCGATCTCTCTGAAGTTTTATTAATGTACTCATCTTAGTTCTTTCGAGCCCTTTCCACATTTTTGCACATAAGTGACTTGTTACAGTTGAAGCCTGATTCATCAGCTCTATCCCTTTTGATGGACAACAAAGGCGTAAACCCACTTGATGTTAGCATAACAGCTGCAGATTATGTGATGTTAGCACAAGATAAGGTTCATGAACGAGCATAATGAGGTATGCTACTGTGCATGATAATTTATAGATTTGGAAATAATCATATGGTTGGCTCTTATGGCTTAATCTTTTCATATGAAATGTTTCAGCATTTTGCTTTTTCTTGGAGTATATACATTTCTGAAAAAACTGCCATTTATTTTCCATTTTGCAGTGGAAGTTTGTCCAACAAGCATTTGAGTGTCTTATTGCACTTCTGCAAGCCCGTGGCTGCATAATTCAGTTTTGTGTCTGTTGATGATTGATCATGGGTGTTATATCACACATGAATTGCAGTATAATATGCCTATCCCGATCTACATACATGCTTAGCAGTAGTATTGTATATTTTATTCTAATGTTTGTTAAATTGTCTCCCTGGGTCTACCTTTGCTCTTATCAACTTCGATATAGAACCGGAGCTTTGGCATTCTGTTTTTAGTGTTGTCTGAGTGCTGTACTGATCTTCTCTTCTTCTGTCATTATTAATCCAGAGTTCCAGACACAGGTGAGCGTTTCTATCAGCGAAACCATGAATGACATGTTGATAGTTCTCAAAGTCACAGAAGAAAAAGCCTGTAGAATCAATCTTGACACCGCAGTCACAAGGAACACCTTCAGAGTAATAACCGAGGCGGAGGGTCCAGCATACCAGAAGCTCGTTCCGGTGGGATGACAACTGGGGAGACGGCTGGAATGGTGAGGAGGCGCCGTCGACATCATTGAACTCTATGCCCAGCCTGCCTTTGAAAGGTCTGGCTTCAAGGAGGCCGCGACCAAGGATGGCTGGAAAGATTAGCCGGCAAACGGATTTCTATATCAACGCATATATTGTTTTCGTCCTTCTATAAAAGGGAATTTTTGTACCTAGCTTTTTTGATAGATTTCACGAGGGAATGTAATGTGCTGGCATCACTGATTTTTTTAAAAAAAATTGCAGGAGAGAAGACATATGAATACTACTTCAACACCAAACCAGTTTCATTAGATTAGATTTGTCATAAAATATATTTTTATATTATACTCCCTCCTATCCAAAATAAGTGTCACAGTTTTGAACTGTGGTTAGTTCAAAATTGTGACAGTTATTATGGATTAGAGATAGTATATATTTGATATTTTCAATATTAACACATTTTTTCTGTATACCTGGTCAAACTTCATAGCCGAAAATGCTTTGTCGATGAGCTCCGGAAGATATTTTCCAGACCAGTTTATTCTGAAAAGATTTGGCAGCTAATCAGAGTAAAAACGCTTCATTCCAGGCACTGTTCCAAAGCAGGAAAGCCATACAAGATCTCTACAATACATCTGCGGTACACAGTCCAGCTGCAAAATACAATGAACAGGTGCCTCATGTAAACATGACGGTTGTACCAGAATTACAGCCACAGGGAAAGCAAAACGGATATCCAGACAAGCAAACAAGCGCCACCGTGCAGACCCCTTGAGATGAAACTAGTCATCATCCTTGTAGGGATATTCCTCTGGGACTTGCTTGGTGAGCTTCACCCGCATCTCGTAGGCGTCATCCCCGCGAAACATATCGCGGACCCATGTAACCTCCGTCTTCATGGAAACCTGCACTGCCACATCAATTAAACTTGATCAGCGAATGGTAAATGACTTCTGAAACTGGTACGATCATAGCACTGGGATCACAATTCTATAAATATCACATAAGCTGGTAATAGACTGTTTCACTCAAACACTTCAACTAGCAGAAGTTATGTATAATACTCCATACTGCAGCAGGTACGCCACTGGCGGTACCATGCAACAGTGGGTTACAGAGATTCAGCATGATATGCCTTAAGATCTGGATATCAAGAACATGCAATTCTCAAATGGAAATGGTATACTCTTTTAATGCCAGTTTCATAGAATCGAATAGCATGAGGTCAGAGATCCCAGCTCCATTTTATAGATTTATTTATTCTTAAACTGTTTGACAAAAGAAAATTATAAAATATATAGCAGCAAAAGAAGACAAACTATTTCCAGTGCTCCCCTGATAACTCCACTCAACACATTGCAATACTGAAGGCCTTGGCAAGTATCAGGAAGTTCAACAAAATCTACAAGTGGGTTGTCCTCCAATACAAAGTTGCAAGTTGTACCCTCAGCATCCCAATTGGTTACAGTCGCAGTCACACCGAGGAACATTTTGAACCCAAGCTGGTTTGGAAAGGATAAAAAAGGGAGATTGTCAGAGAATAAAGCCATAAGATGGATATGCCGAAGGGGTGACCAGCAAGGGGATGAGTTTGATAGTTCTAGAAAGCAAACAAGTGTTGAACAACTTGAAAATATGGTAGAGAGTCCTGGGCCTTCGATTAATGAACAAGTTGAAATGAGCTTAATGTACTACATATAGAATCTGCAGAAGAAAGAGAAGGCATGGAATGTCCCTGAATGGTGCACAGCTACTATAGCAGTAAAGATTGCTATCAATGGACAGAAAATAGCTAAGTGTCTGCATCTCAAAAAATTGAAACCACTGTTATACAGTGGTAAAAACTGCTACACTGTCGACTTCTGCTTTTTTTTTTGAGGAGAAACCACGTGTTCATTACCCAAGTAGTAACCATAGCATACACGCAGCACTCGCTAGAAGGGTGCAGAAACACAGCTGTCCCAGCACACATTGCAGTAAAGCCCCCAAGAAAAACACATAAAGCCCGGGGAGGCAAAACGCAAAAACACCAAACACTCCACGCCCATCCGCGCCGCCGCCGGAGCGCCGTCGAGGAAGGGGACAAGTCGCCATCCAACCCTGAACCGGAGAGACGCCATCGCAGTCGAAGCCGCTTTGTGAGCCGAAGAAGCAGTCCGCCGCTGGCAGACCCAAAACACTGGGGCGCGTCGGCCGGGGATCCTCCCCACGCTCGCCAGTCCTCGACTCCGTCGTCTCCGTCCGACCACGACGGAGGAGACCACCGAAGCCGCACGCCGCAGACCGCAAACCCAGCACTGAGCCAGCCGTCTTCCCGCACAGGCCAACACCGCGCGTCGGCCAGATCTCCTGTACACATCTCTCCCATCTTCGCTGACGATGCCGGAGTAGACAACACCAGGGAAGGAGCGGGATGGGGAGATCAAAATCTCCTGATGTGGCCGCCGCCGCCTCGCCAACCACATCTGAGCAGACGATGCCTGCCATCGCGCACGCCGGCGAGGCAGAACCTAACCTCACCGCCCAAACAGAGCGGCAGGAATCTACCCCAAAGGCTCCTCGATTCCATCCTGTAGGACGTCGTCGAGGTGGACGGAGCCTCGGAAGAAACAAAGGCCAATGAGACACCGCCATCACCAGAGCGCTGCCTCGGCCAAATCCTAAACCTAACCTATCTACATGCCGGGAACGAAGCACCGGGGTTCCCCTCCCCTCCCGCCGCCGGAGCGGCCAACGGAGGGAAGAGGAACCACCGGGCTCGCCGGCTTTCGACGGTGGAAACGAAGCCTTCTCCCTCTTCGCCTCTCGCTGGAGCAGAGGATGGAGAGGTTGGGGAAACCGTGAAGTGTAGGGTAGTGCTTAGTCTCCGTTAGCATTTACTAAAGAAACGACTAAACAAAACTATGTACCCCCTTTCTGGCCTCTCAAAACATTTTGTCCTACAAGTCTAGGAAATATGAATACATGCAAATAACTTGAAATATATGCATGCATTATTTTTGTGCTAATCTCAACCAAAGAATAAGAAGTTTAGCAAAGGACCTTTGCTATAGTATCACCAGTCTCCTTGAAGTCAGCACAATTTGATACATTTGACTTGGCTAAGAATTCATCGACCAACCGAGTTCCAATATTGTAACCCCTGAAAATTAAAGAAGATATATAACACATAAGAAAGGTTTCCCAAGCAAAGTTAAATAGCGCAATCGTAGTAATAGCCGGTGTAAGGACATATTTATCCCTAAGATGTTTTGGTGATTGATGACAATGCTTTTGCGGACTAATCGTGTGCGTTGAGTGTTTTTCAGAGATTCATTCTTTTGGCACGAGACGATTTCCTCCCCTCGGAGCTTAAAGCGAAGACGGTGTAGTCCTTTCGGATTAGTTTGGTGGACTAGTTTCATAGGGATCACCGTACTATCAAAAGGGGGTCCGTTTTGGAAAGGCTAGGGCGGAATCATCATGTACACTTCCTTTGCCCCTCCCTCCGAGCCTTTCCGTTTCGATGATGGGCTTGGTTCTCCTTCTTTGTGCCCTCTCTGGTCCCTGCGGTAGTACCGCGGGCCAGAGCGGTAGTACCGCTTGGGTGCTACAAGCGTTAGTACCGCCCAGAGCAGTAGTAGCGCTAGTAGCCCCATGTGTGTACTGTCTCTGGTCCCAGCGGTAGTACCGCGGGACGGAGCGGTAGTACCGCATGGGTGCCACAAGCGGTAGTACCGCTCTGGGCGCGGTAGTACCGCTCTAGAGCCGTAGTACAGCGGTGGTCTCGTGCTAGTACCGCCTCGATTCGAGGGCTTCTTTTTTGTGTCGGGTTTTACGGTACCGGCCGCGGCTGTGGGGGGCCGTAGTACCGCTCCTGTGCGGTAGTACCGCCCTCCCTCCGCGGTAGTACCGCTGTGGGCCAAGCGGTAGTACCGTGCTTTGGGGCGGTAGTACCGCTTATAGTGGCAAGCGGTAGTACCGCTGGCACAGCGGTACTACCGCTCTCTTCGGGGCAGAAGGGGGGTAACGGTTGGTTTGTTCCCCCCACTATATAAAGGGGTCTTCTTCCCCAAAGTTACCTCACCTCTTCCCCCAAAAGCTCCATTGTTGCTCCAAGCTCCATTTTCGCCCGATCTCTCTCCCTAGCCAATCAAACTTGTTGATTTGCTCGGGATTGGTTGAGAAGGCCACGATCTACACTTCCACCAAGAGAAATTTGATTCCCCCCACTTATCCCTAGCGGATCTTGTTACTCTTGGGTGTTTGAGCACCCTAGACGGTTGAGGTCACCGCGGAGCCATAGTCCATTGTGGTGAAGCTTTGTGGTGTCGTTGGGAGCCTCCAATTAAGTTGTGGAGATTGCCCCAACCTTGTTTGTAAAGGTCCGGTCGCCGCCTTCAAGGGCACCAATAGTGGAATCACGGCATCTCGCATTGTGTGAGGGCGTGAGGAGAATACGGTGGCCCTTGTGGCTTCTTGGGGAGCATTGTGCCTCCACACCGCTCCAACGGAGACGTACTTCCTCTCAAAAGGAAGGAACTTCGGTAACACATCCTCGTCTCCACCGGCTCCACTCTTGGTTATCTCGTTCCTTTACTTTCGCTAGTTTACTTGTGTTATATCTCTTACTTGCTTGCGTGCTTGTTGTCGTTGCATCATATAGGTTGCTCACTTAGTTGCATATCTAGACAACCTATTTTGATGCAAAGTTTAATTTGGTAAAGAAAAGCTAAAAATTGTTAGTTGCCTATTCACCCCCCCTCTAGTCAACTATATCGATCCTTTCAATTGGTATCAGAGCCTCGTCTCTTTATTAAGGACTTTACCGTCCAAAGAGTATGGTTGACGTCGTAGACGGTGCGAAGGAGCACTCCGGTGAGAAACCAGTCTCGTCTACGGGAGATGGGGGAACCGCGGTCTCTCGTGAGGAATTCAATGTGGCGTTGGACACATTGAAAACCTCCATGACGACCAAGGTCAAAAGCATGTTGAATAAACTCTTAGAAGGGCTTAAACTTACCACCGCACCGTTGAAAGTGGGTGATCCCGCTAACAAGGTGACGGATGCTACCTCCGACAAGGGTGAAGCTTCGAGCGAGAAGGCTCCTTGTTCTAGTGATAAAAATGGGACCGGCATCTTTGCCCATGTGGAACCTCCACCCGTCTACGGTGGACCGCTCCCTTCCACTCATTTGAATCATGCCGGCCCAGCCCCTAAGATTGAGAAGAATGTAGATTTTGATTCTTGGGTCTATCGTTTTAAGCGTCATTTAAATCATGTGAACACTAACCTTTGGAGAATCATTGAAGAAGGCTTTTATCCGCATGACCGAAGTAACTTCACTCCTAGAGAAGTTGTGGATCATCAATTCAATGAGAATGCTCTCTTCATCATCCAAGAAGCCATCCCACCCGAAGATCTTCCTCATCTTCGGCCTTACACCATGGCCAAAGATGCGTGGCTCCAAGTTGTTTCCCTTTATCGGGGAAGCGCAAGCATTCAACGCTCCAACTATGAAGTGGTGCAAGATGAAGCCGACGAGTTTGCAATGAAAGAAGATGAAGAACCTCGTGAGCTTTTTGGAGAGTAACCAAACTCGCGGTCTCGCTCCGAGATCATGGAAGTAAGGACACGGATGACAATTGGATCAAGCGCAAGTTCCTCAAGGCAATGATGCCCTACCACAAAGCCATGTCCTCCGTAATTCGTCAAAGGCCGGACTTTCACACCTTGTCCTCAAGTGAAGTGTTGGATGAGTTTGTGGCTATGAGCATCTTGGACAAGACCGCCGACAATGCGGTTCTTCGCTCTCAAAGAGTTAAGAAGCCCAACCTCGCTCTAAAGGCCAAGGTTAGTATGGAGGAAGAGGATGAAGAGGAAGAAGAGGAGGGCAACCTCGAAGATACGAAGTATGCCTATCATGAACACATGGCTCTTGCTTCAAGGCAATTTTGGAGCAAGAAGAACTCGAGGCCAAACTTCAACAAAAGCAACTCAAGTGGTGCAAAGGGCAAGCAACGGATGAGGACTTGCTTCAATTGTGGCAATGTGAGCCATTTTGTTGCGGAGTGCCCTTACGAGAAGAGGGAAGACAATGGTGGCAAGCTCATTAGAAAAGACAAAGCCAAGTCGTTCCCCAACAAGAGCAACTTCACCAAGAAGACTCCTCCCAAGGCATTGGTGGTTCAAGAAGAGTACAATGAGGATGATGACAATGATGAAGATGGTGAGTCGGTTGCCATGGCCTCCGTTGCTATTGCGAAGACTCCACGGGTGTCTCTCTTCGACTCACCCAATGAGAACATCACCGCCAAGTGCCTCATGGCTAAAGCCACCAATAAGGTAACCTCCAACATCAAAACTACCATCATCAATCATCCTTCTTCGACGGATAGCATTGATGAACATGAGGGGACAAATGTGGAGGAAAATGAGTTTGAGATCTTTATGGGTAAACTCAAGGGTAAATCCAAGAAGCACTTCGTTGCTCTCTTGGAACAACTTGGTGAAGCCAATGACATGATCGAGGCTCACGAGGATACCATCTCTAAGATGGAGGGGCATAGTCGTGACTATGCCGATGAGATTTCGGATCTTTCCAATGCTCTTGACGAAGAGCGTGGTCTTCGTTTGGCTCTTGAGGAGTCATACAACGATGATCATGCTAAGTTAAAGAAAGATCTTGATCATGCTCTTGTTGTGTCTCGTGTGCTAAACTTCGAGAAGGCAAAACTTGGGGTTGATCTTGCTAGACTGAAAGAGGAGTTTGGCATTCTCGACAAGGCTCACAAAGTCTTGAAGGGTGTTCATGCTAGCCTCAAGGAGTCTCATGATCAACTCCAAGTGAAGCTAACAAAGGAGAAAGCCACCTTTCCTCATATGGTGCTAATTGATAATGCAAATGCCACTAATCCGTGTTGTGAGCATGTGCATCTTGTTGAGGAGAATGCTAAGTTGAAGGAGCAACTTGAGAAAGGCCTTGTGTCATGCATACAAGGTGAGAAGAACCTCAACGACCTCTTGAGCAATGAAAAGGAAGTTGTGGCCAAGGAGGGGATTGGGTTCACACCCAATCCCAAGAACAAGAAGAAGAATGACAAGACCAAGCGACCTCCTCCTCTCAAGCAAACTTTTGTGAAGGAGGGAGAGGGTGCTTCCAAGGAGAAGAGAACAAGGCGAAGGGTGGCGGTGTCAAGAAGAGCAATACCACTCCTTCCAACAAAGCCGGCGACTTTAATCCTTCTTATGTGTTATGCCGTGCTAGTGATGGGCATGTTTATGCCAAATTCGTTGGTTCTCCTCATGAGTACATTGAATGGTCTATTTGGGTTCCTAAGACCCTTGTTGCTAACATCAAAGGACCCATTACTAAATGGGTACCTAAAACCAAGCATTGATCTCTTGTAGGTGTTTGCTTCCGGTGGGGGATCATGGTTGCTCGATAGTGGAGCTACAAATCATATGACTGGAAGCAAGGACTTGGTGGTGGACGTGCACAAAATTCCATCTATGCCCACCAATGTCGAGTGGGGTGATGCCTCGTCTTCTAAGGTATTGGGACTCGGCAAAGTCGTCATTTCTCATGATCTCACGATCGAGAAGGTCATGCTAGTTGAGTCCCTTGCATACAATTTACTTTCTGTTCGTCAACTTGCTATCATGGGTTTTGCCACCTTCTTTGATATTGATACCGTGGCCCTCTTGTGGAGCAAGACTCTTAAAGTAGCCTTTGTTGGGCATGTCGAGAACGGTCTCTATGTGATTAACTTTTCGGAGCGACCCACTAAGACCGCGACATGCCTAATGGCTAAAGTTGACGTGGGATGGCTTTGGCATCGCCGTTTAGCCCATGTCAATATGAGATCTTTGCAAAGTCTTCTCAAGGGGGACCATGTCCGTGGACTAACGAATGTTAGTTTTGCCAAAGATCGTGCTTGCAGTGCTTGTATCGAAGGAAAGCTTCATGAGAAGGCTCACCCTCCCACGACTCTTATTTACTCGAAGAGGCCGTTGGAGCTCCTTCATTTGGATCTCTTTGGGCCTCCATCCTTTGATAGTCTTGGGGGTAGAAAGTATTGCTTGGTAATTGTGGATGATTATTCTAGATACACGTGGGTGTATTTCTTCAAGAGGAAGAGTGAGACCCAACAAACGGTCATTGACTTTGCAAATGAAGCCCAACGTCAACACAATGCAAAGATCTTGACAATAAGAAGTGACAACGGCACCCGAGTTCAAGAACTACACCTTGGATGAGTTTCTCAGTGATGAGGGGATCAAGCATCAATATTCCGCACCTTACACCCCTCAACAAAATGGTGTTGCGGAGAGGAAGAATCGAACGTTGATGGATGCGGCAAGGACCATGATGGCGGAGTTCAAGTCTCCATACAACTTTTGGGCCGAAGCCATCAACATCGCGTGTCATGCTTCAAATCGGCTCTATCTTCGCAAAGGCTTGAACAAGACTCCATATGAGATCCTCACCGGTAACAAGCCCAACCTCAAGTACTTTCGGGTGTTCGGGTGTAAGTGTTTCATTCTCAAGAAAGGTGTTCGTTTGTCTAAATTTGAGACTAGAGCTCATGAGGGCATATTTGTTGGTTATGCTACAAACTCCCATGCTTACCGTGTTCTCAATAAGTCCACGGGACTTATTGAGGAGACGTGTAACGTGGAGTTTGATGAAAATAACGGCTCCCAAGTGGAGCAAAGTGGTACTTGTGATGTAGGTGATGAAATTCCTCCCCAAGCCATAAGAAGAATGGGTATTGGATATATCCTACCCATTGAGGAACCCCTTGTGGCCGAAGGAGAAGGACAATGCTCCACTCAAGTGGAGCCATCACCAACCCAAGACCCACACGCTTCCGAAGAACAAAGTGAAGGCCCTCAACCTCATGAACAAGATCAAGGGCAAGATCAACCTCAAGATGGTGGTGATCCACCAAATGATGCCCAAGGTCAAGTTCTTCCCCTCGAGCTAGTTCAAGATCAAGAACAAGCTCAAGACGACGCTCAAGATGATCAAGTAACCCCCCTCACTTCACTTCCGAGGAGGAATTGGAGCGTCGTGCCGCTAAGATCGCTTCCAAGCTCACCACCAAAGGTCATCTCATGGAGAATGTGGTTGGAAGCCTAAGAAAGGGGGTAAGCACTCGTAGACAATTAGCAAACTATTGTGAACATCATGCGTTTGTTTCTTGTGTCGAACCCCAAAAGGTTTATGAAGCGCTTGAGGACCCGGATTGGCTCAACGCCATGCATGAAGAACTCAACAACTTCGAACATAACCAAGTGTGGAATTTAGTGCCAAGGCCAACCGGGAATCATAATGTCATTGGAACCAAGTGGATATTCAAGAACAAGCAAGACGCTCATGGAATCATTGTTCGCAACAAGGCTCGTTTGGTGGCACAAGGCTACTCCCAAGTCGAGGGTATCGACTACGGTGAAACCTTTGCCCCCGTTGCTCACCTTGAATCTATTCGTTTGTTGATTGCTTGTGCTTCTCATCATAATTTCACTTTGCAACAAATGGATGTGAAGAGTGCTTTTCTTAATGGTCCCATAAATGAGTTGGTATATGTCAAACAACCCCCCAGGTTCGAAGATCCCTATTTCCCCGATCATGTGTATCAACTCCACAAGGCGCTCTATGGCCTTAAACAAGCCCCACGTGCGTGGTATGAGCATCTTACGGAGTTGTTACAAGATCGTGGATTCGAAATCGGGAAAATCGACCCCACTCTTTTTACTAAGAAGGTCAAGGGGGAGTTGTTTGTGTGCCAACTATATGTTGATGATATTATTTTTGGTTCCCCTAACAAAGCTTTCAATGAAGAATTTGCCGCTCTCATGACCTCAAAGTTCAAGATGTCTATGATGGGAGAGTTGAAGTTCTTTCTCGGATTCGAAATCAAACAAAGAAGAGAAGGAACCTTCATCAACCAAGCCAAATACACTCAAGACATGCTAAAGAGATTCAAGCTAAGTGATGTCAAGCCGGCTTCCACTCCAATGCCCACCAAGTGCCAACTTGACATTGATCCCAATGGTAAAGCGGTGGATCAAAAGGTATATCGCTCTATGATTGGATCCTTGCTTTACCTTTGTGCATCTAGACCGGATATCATGTTGAGTGTGGGAATATGTGCACGGTTTCAAGCCGCACCTAAGGAAAGCCACTTTGTGGCGGTCAAGCGAATCTTTCGATATTTGGCTCATACCCCAAACTTTGGCCTATGGTACCCAAGAGGAGCAAACTTCAAGCTTGTAGGTTTTTCGGACTCCGATTGGGCGTGAGACAAAGTGGATAGGAAGTCCACTTCCGGAGGGTGCCAATTTCTTGGTTGCTCTTTGGTAAGTTGGTCTTCTAAAAAGCAAAGTTGTGTGTCTCTCTCGTCCACCGAAGCGGAGTATGTGGCGGCCGGAAGTTGTTGTGCACAACTCTTATGGATGAGGCAAACTTTAAAGGATTACGGTGTCATTTGTGACAAAGTGCCTCTTTGGTGTGACAATGAAAGTGCTATCAAGATTTCTCTCAACCCGGTGCAACACTTCAAGACAAAGCATATTGAGATTCGGTATCACTTCATCCGGGATCATATTAGGCGAGGGGAGATCGAGCTCAACTACGTCAACACTCATGATAACCTTGCAGATATTTTCACGAAGCCATTGGATGAAGCAAGATTTCGCGAGTTAAGGCATGAGCTAAATATCATTGATTCGAGCAATGTGGTTTGAACCTTTGCACACCCCTCACATTCATTGTGCTTTCTTGTCTAGGTGTAGGCATGGACGTAGGGGGAGTGTTGTTCTCTCAATGAACTTTCCCTCCCCCCCACAATGCATAAACTGATCTCACTCTTTCACATTAGCCATTTTTGATGGTACTTGTGCTTCAAAGACGAGCTTTGGTCATGGGCCCAAGGATAATTCTTCGCGGTGCCATACCAAGTGACTCAAACATAGGTGGCCTCGGCCACCGCCCTCTCGTATAGAGGCGTGTGTTTCTTGTTCTCTTGCTAGTGCTCTTGTTGGTCTTCTTGCCGGTGTTTCCCGTCTTTCGTTTTGCACCATATGTGTTGAGTCTGGTTTGAGTTGCGCTGGGTGGTACTACCGTTGTGCATGAGCGGCACTACCGCTGGAGCGGTACTACCGCTCCACGCAGCGGTACTACCGCTTATTCGGCTAAGCGGTACTACCGCCCCTCACCACGGTACTACCGCTGAGGGGCGGGGCCAGGGGGTTAAGTCGTGGGCAGGGGTGGTTTCCTCCACCCCATACCCATTTGCTTCGTTCCCTGGTTCCTCTTCCTCTCTCTCCAGCGCCATCTCGCCGCGGGAAGGCTCCGGCGGCCCTCCGTCTCCGGACCGTTCCTCTCCATTTCCTTCGGTGGAGTCGATCCCCACCTCATCCTCTTGCCATGGATGCCGGTATTGCTCCCGTTCCTCTTCTCTTCTTGTCTAGATTTCAGATCTCGCGTTTTAGGGGCAATAGTAGTTGCATCTCTAGATTTTTGGCCAAATCTAGGCTTGAGTAGGTTGGAGAAGGCACCTAGACTCTTTGGATTGATGTTTAGTAGGTTTATTTTTGAATTTGGCATCCCCGGTAGTGCCGGATCTGACCACGGCAGTAGGGATCCGCCGTGCCCCGTCTCGGGCGGTACTACCGCCCATATGGCACGGTACTACCGCTGGAGCGGTACTACCGCTCCACGGAGCGGTACTACCGCTTATGTGGATAAGCGGTACTACCGCTGAGCAGGCACGGTACTACCGCTGGATGCCCAGTTCCATTGTTTCCTACCACATGTTGATCCATCTTTGTTGTGTTTATTTGGTTTTGATCGTTCCTTCTGGTTGTTTCTTGTGTCCGTGTGTTTGGTTCCAGGTGATGAACATCCTGAGCAGCAAGCCCGTCGTGTCAACCCCGGGCGTTCAACGTCGAAGCGGTACCGCTCATCTGAGACTGCAGGTGGTTCTTCCAGTGCTTCACAGCCGGCAGGGGGTGCTTCCTCAAGTGCTAATCCTCCTCGCAAGAAGAAGATTGCCAGCCGACCGAAGCCAAGTGGCAAGAAAGTGACTGAGATGTCTAGCAAGGAATTCTGGGACCGGCGTCGGCGCAACCCCTATGAGGAAGAACAAGAACCCAATCTTGTCAACCGCCCGTTCTGGAACCGGTTTCAGTATGCCACATACTTTGATGTGATCAAGGCTAAGAAGAATCTCTTTGTCAATGTTCATTCCATCAACACAGATGCTATGGAGAAGGACCTTGAGTACTTTGGTGATGCCCTACAGATGTGCTCTCAGTTGAACATTCTCAAGATCATGCAGTTCAACAAGGACTTTGATGCAGATTTGCTGGCACAGTTCTTTGCCACTGTTCACCTAGGGACTGACGCAGACAGGACTCTGACTTGGATGACAAATGGAAAGGTGCTAGCTGTCAAGTGGCAGGCCTTCATGGAGCTGCTTGAGGTGGAAGATCAAGGGCTCGAGACTCCAGTTGGTTTTCGTCCTCACCAAAATGTCACCTCCACTCACAAGCAAGCCCTCTGGCCCTACTGTACTCGGAAGGTCCACCCTGAGACCAGGAAGGAAACCTATGAGTTGTCTACCTATCTGGACATCCTTCACCGTATCTTCCGCGAGACTCTCTTCCCTCGTATTGGGAATCTGGACATGGTACACTCTTACCTTGTGGACATGCTTCTCTTCTGCCAGCGTGAGAAGGACGCAAACACCGGCGAGTCTCTGGACATCTCTCATGTCATGTGGTCTGAGCTTCTGGCGGCTGTTTCTGAGCGCAAGTGCCCAATTTATGGTCCGTTCATCATGTTGCTTATTGAGAGGGCCTGGAGACGTACCTATCCTGAGGAGCAGCTGGAAACTGGAGAGTTGGTCTCTCATGAGATCAAGCGTCTGAGGAAGAAGGATAATTGGGGTAGATCTGGAGCTCCATCTTCTGCTGCTGCCATGGAGATCGAGGACGAGGCTGATGCTGGTGATGATGATGAGGAGTATGTGCCTCCTGGGACAGAGCCTTCTGCAGCTAAGCCCTCTTGGGCAAAGAAGCTCAAACGCAAGATGAAGAAGCTGTTCTGCCTGGAGTCTCATGGTCAGTACATGACTCATGTGGCTGAGAAGAAGGCAAGAGGACGTCACAAGGAGCTGATGCATCAGATGGGTGCGACAGTCACCAGCGGCTCAGAGGGTTAGATTACTGAGGAGGAGGAGTGGATCCAGCAGCACTGTCCGTGGACCGACTCAGATGCCGAGCAGTTTCCGGGCGAGGATGGCAGTGCAGATGATCACGCAGAGTCCTGATGTTCGAGATCCTCAGCATGCTCTCACCTGGAGCCGTAGGCTAGCTCTTTGCCCCTTTTGGTGTCTCGATGCCAAAGGGGGAGAGAGTTTAGGGATTTGCGTCGTTGTGTTGCGAGTGTGTCTTTGCCTTTGTGCTTTCGTTATGTGCTACTTTGTGCTTTGCTTGGTTTTGTGTTCAGTAAGACTTTAGTTCGCGTCATATGGTGTGAGACATATGCTACCCTATCATTATCATATCTTTATCTTTGTCTCTAGTCATTTGATATCTCATGAGTTATATGCTTCATTATGTTATATATCCTGCTATCTTGTTTCTCGCTTAGGTTGTTGGTCTCTAAAATACAGGGGGAGTGTTGATCCTAGTATGTGTGTCGTGCAGCTCAAAGCACCTATCTTGATGGCACACATCTAGGGGGAGCCCGTCTATATTTTAGAGACTTGGGGTCTGCTTATGTCCTTTGTTTTTTTCCCAGTTGTGCAAATCCCGTATTGTCATCAATCCACCAAAAAGGGGGAGATTGTAAGGGCATATTTATCCCTAAGATGTTTTGGTGATTGATGACAATGCTTTTGCGGACTAATCGTGTGCGTTGAGTGTTTTTCAGAGATTCATTCTTTTGGCACGAGACGATTTCCTCCCCTCGGAGCTTAAAGCGAAGACGGTGTAGTCCTTTCGGATTAGTTTGGTGGACTAGTTTCATAGGGATCACCGTACTATCAAGAGGGGGTCCGTTTTGGAAAGGCTAGGGCGGAATCATCACGTACACTTCCTTTGCCCCTCCCTCCGAGCCTTTCCGTTTCGATGATGGGCTTGGTTCTCCTTCTTTGTGCCCTCTCTGGTCCCTGCGGTAGTACCGTGGGCCAGAGCGGTAGTACCGCTTGGGTGCTACAAGCGGTAGTACCGCTCTGGAGCGGTAGTACCGCCCAGAGCAGTAGTACCGCTAGTAGCCCCATGTGTGTACTGTCTCTGGTCCCAGCGGTAGTACCGCGGGACGGAGCGGTAGTACCACTTGGGTGCCACAAGCGGTAGTACCGCTCTGGGCGCGGTAGTACCGCTCTAGAGCAGTAGTACCGCTAGTGGCCCCAAGCCGTAGTACCGCGGTGGTCTCGTGCTAGTACCGCCTCGATTCGAGGGCTTCTTTTTCGTGTCGGGTTTTACGGTACTGGCGCGGCTGTGGGGGGCCGTAGTACCGCTCCTGTGCGGTAGTACCGCCCTCCCTCCGCGGTAGTACCGCTGTGGGCCAAGCGGTAGTACCGTGCTTTGGGGCGGTAGTACCGCTTATAGTGGCAAGCGGTAGTACCGCTGGCACAGCGGTACTACCGCTCTCTTCGGGGCAGAAGGGGGGTAACGGTTGGTTTGTTCCCCCCACTATATAAAGGGGTCTTCTTCCCCAAAGTTACCTCACCTCTTCCCCCAAAAGCTCCATTGTTGCTCCAAGCTCCATTTTCGCCCGATCTCTCTCCCTAGCCAATCAAACTTGATTTGCTCGGGATTGGTTGAGAAGGCCACGATCTACACTTCCACCAAGAGAAATTTGATTCCCCCCACTTATCCCTAGCGGATCTTGTTACTCTTGGGTGTTTGAGCACCCTAGACGGTTGAGGTCACCGCGGAGCCATAGTCCATTGTGGTGAAGCTTTGTGGTGTCGTTGGGAGCCTCCAATTAAGTTGTGGAGATTGCCCCAACCTTGTTTGTAAAGGTCCGGTCGCCGCCTTCAAGGGCACCAATAGTGGAATCACGGCATCTCGCATTGTGTGAGGGCGTGAGGAGAATACGGTGGCCCTTGTGGCTTCTTGGGGAGCATTGTGCCTCCACACCGCTCCAACGGAGACGTACTTCCTCTCAAAAGGAAGGAACTTCGGTAACACATCCTCGTCTCCACCGGCTCCACTCTTGTTATCTCGTTCCTTTACTTTCGCTAGTTTACTTGTGTTATATCTCTTACTTGCTTGCGTGCTTGTTGTCGTTGCATCATATAGGTTGCTCACTTAGTTGCATATCTAGACAACCTATTTTGATGCAAAGTTTAATTTGGTAAAGAAAAGCTAAAAATTGTTAGTTGCCTATTCACCCCCCTCTAGTCAACTACATCGATCCTTTCAGCCGGCAGCAAGCTTGAGAATTAATTCACTAAACCACAGTAGTAGACATATTGAGAATTCATATGTGATTCACTTCCCAAGCATGGTTTATATGTCGGTAAAGCGACCTAAAGCGAGCAACACCCGCTTTGACGCTTAAGTGACGCCTAAGCGCCTAAAGCGGGCATATTTCTAAGTCGCTGTCAGGGCGCCTTACCGCTTAAGCATCGCAAGACGCTTTATAAACAAGGTTCCCAACAAAGTTAAAATACAGCAAACACAGTAATAACTGCTAGCAAGCCTTGAGAGTTAATTCACCACATAAGCTATAAACCAGCAACCATAGTAGGAAATATATTAATAATTCATATGTGATTCACTTTCATGTCCCGCCGTCCCTCTTTCCTCTACAAGTGATGCATGGCTATAATTCTTAAATGTGCTAGATCCATGCTCCTCGATTCAGTTCAAAAGAGGAACAAGTTTGGAGTGCTGGAGTCATTGCAATTGGACATATCTCCTTCCCCCCATTGAACAACGGAACGTAAAATGATGTGTTGCCACACCAACAATGACAACACCAGGAGTTGTATATAATCCGGGTTGGATAAATCTCTTCAACCGAGAAGTTGACACAACATCACTAAAATAACATAATCTTCTGTTCACAGACTCCACGATCATTAGTCAATTAGGGCGAGAAGTGCATAGCTACATCTATTTGGATTCTCATTCTCAGGCTATTGCAGCAAAGTAGATCACTGTAAACCCTCACACGTGATCCCTAGGTAAAAGAACAGCAAATTCCCAGATTCCCACTTCTAGATCTGATCCCTCAAATGGACACCATCAGACATCAGCAGTTTCCCAATTTGCATATAAACTTAAGAGGCAGATGAAGAAAACGGGCATACATCTGATCGAGCTGCTTGTTGACCTCCTCGACCTCTTCGAGATCCGTGAGCAGCTGCCGCACGATGGCGCCTTACGTCAGCGTGTACGCTCGACGCTGGCGAAGAGGGCGTCACCGGACTTGGTGGTCGTGAGAGGCGGCATCGCCGAGACCAGGGCCGGTGGCAGGCGAGAGAGATCAGAGGAGATAACCACTCGCAGAGTCGCCGGTCTCGAGTAGTTGGGTTATAGGCCAGTTTGGGCTTATCCTTTTTGTTTTGCGGTGAAAGTTTGGGCTTGGGCTTGCCAACTGTATAGTCCATCGGCCCCTAAAAGAGTAGAACGGCCCATTCTTTCCCACTAAAGAAAATAAACTAGATGTTCCCTTTTAAAGCAACAATTTTCTTTCCCACTAAAGAAAATAAACTAAAGGTTCCCCACCAATCCCCTAAAAAACCCTAGTACCAAACAAGGCCTAAAGTATGATTCAGAGAACATCACACGCTGGCACACATCCAGATAGGAGGGAAACGCATGTTAGAAAAATCACAGCGCAACAAAAACAGATTAAAACGATGCATTTCGATGGCATTGCCAGGTGACAGGTTTACTGAAGCAGCAGCACCCCCGACACTTAGTTTGCAACTTCTTACCGGAAAACAAAAGACATGAAAACAAACCCATAATGGAATACTTTCTTGTTGCAAACTAACATGAAAACAAAAGACAGTACATTGACTGAATCACAGGAGTGCAGACATTATTAAAACATACTGTAGAAGGCAACAGGGTTGTAACTGAGTGAAAATAAAATAAGGAACTGATTATCATGACAATACTTTCAGCATTCTACATCCAAAATGCCACAGGATCTTGAACGAGTAACGACTTGGTGGTTGCTTTGGGCACTTTGTAGTACTGCGAGTGACAGGTACCGCCAGTCGTCAGTTCTTTACGCTGATCGTCCAGGCTGAGAGAGAATGTTGTCAAACGATACATCCAGGAACCAGGTAGGCTCAAACCAGGATCCCTCACCTCCTTGTTGACACACTGCACGAGACAGAATTTGCTCACGCCTCCCATATAGACAAGGGTAGCACCTACATGCTTATCCATTGGGTCACCAGAAACGAACAGATTCTCCTTGCAGAGATTCATCGAAGGGACAGGGCACCGCCCTTCAGGGGTACCATAGATGGGCACGTCGCAGCAGTAAATTTGACCGAGGGTGTCCGGTTCTTTGGAGAGCCCAACAAAGGCCTTGAGGTGCTGGTCAAAGTGACCCTGGCCGTCAAAGGGCAGAACCCAATTGCCAAGTAGTTTCCATGAATGCCTCTCCGTGTCAAAGCTGAAGGTGGCCTCGGTGGTGTCCTTCTTGGTGCTGATGAGGAAGGTCCGTTCTTCAGGGTGCAAGGAGTAGGAAGTGACGTCACAAACATTAAATGGCTGCTGCTCGAGCTCTTTCCACGACCACTCTTTGCTGGAATTTCGATGCGATACCTTGGCTGAGAGCTCCTCCAAGCAGAGCATCTCGAAGGAGTAAGAGCTCATAGTGAATAGCTTGTTGCCGACCGGGAGGTGGTAGATGGGATGAAAAAGATTTCTCTGCCCAGGGCCAGTGGTGACGCACCGCGAGCGGACGTCCAACATGGGGAAGTAACCTTCCAACAAGTCACCCTCGGGATCTCTCGGATGCATCGCCAAGATCCTGGTGCCAAAGGCTGATGTGAAGTACTTAGGAGATTCACGAGGCGCCACCATGCGGAAGAAAGGCCGAGGAAAATGTGGCACCTTGTCTTGGTCGTCTTGGTCTGAGAAAGCAGTCTGCTGATGGTTCTCGCCGGGCAACAAGTTTACCATGCGGATGCTATATCCATGGCACCAGTCGTCAAAGACAAGGTAAAGTCGCTCAGGGCCGCCGCCATGCTCACATTTCCGCGGCCGCTTTGGCATCCTGTTCTGCCTAATTGCAAACGGGCGGACAAGGTCCAGATTTTTCCTGAATTACTCGTGTTAATTTTAAATAGAAATCAATCAAGCCCAATCATCCTACTGCAACTCAACCCGATAAATCCAAGTATCCAGATCAGAATCTGGGGCAGCGTAGAAGAAAAGGAAATCGCAGGTACGTACCTACAGATCGAAGATGGTGCAGCGGCAAAACATCACGACTCACCAACACA
This sequence comes from Triticum aestivum, assembly GCF_018294505.1. Taxonomy (NCBI): domain Eukaryota; kingdom Viridiplantae; phylum Streptophyta; class Magnoliopsida; order Poales; family Poaceae; genus Triticum; species Triticum aestivum. Next base: position 93,433,123 of record NC_057799.1, read on the forward strand.
GTGGGCATAACAATTGATTGTGTTGGGAGACTACAGCGGCGGTGTGCGGTTGGGCGGCGGGCTTGGGCGGCGGCGGCGGGCGGGGGAAGCTCGGAAGCGAAGGGTTTGGTGGATTAAGGGAGGAAACCCTAGGGAAGTTCCCGGTGAGGCGGTGACCGGTTGACCTCGTGGGCTGTTCGCAAGGAAAAACCAACTCATGGGTCGTGAGCCTCGCCCTCCCTACGCAGCCCAGCTCCTTTATTTTTCCTTGCTCATCGTAATTTATTGAGAGAAGTTCATGTTACAACTCTGAACTACCACCAAAGTCTAATATACAACCCTGAACTTCAAAACTGTCTGATTTACAACCTCAAACTTCTAAAACCGGACAAGAATCAACCCTACCTCTAGTCAAGCTGGTTTTATCCTTGTTTTGACCGGTTTTGGAATGTTGACCGCATAGTCGGCGGCCAACTCAGCGCCATGTCACCCAGCCATATAAAACCTAGCCCTCTCTCTGTCTTCACCCTTTCCCACCCCTAGCTTCACCCAGTCCAGCCGCCGCCACCCACTAGTAGAAAACAGGGCTTTGGTCTAGGCAGGGCAAGCCCATTAATCCCGGTTCACTCATGAACCGGGACCAATGGGGGGCATAGGTCCCGGTTCATGAGGCCAGGGCGCGGGTCGGGCCTCGGGGGCCATTGGTCCCGGTTCGTCTGAGACCATTGGTCCCGGTTCCAAACACAAACCGGGACCAGTGGGCCTTGCTCCTGGCCCACCACCATTAGTCCCGGCTGGTGTCTGGAACCGGGACCAAAGGTTTGTTTTTTTACCCACTAATATATTCTACAATAGCAAAAGAATCAACTAAAAAGCTTTAATAAAACTCTAATAGGAAAAGGAATCAACTAAAAAGAATCAATAAAAAATAAAATTGATGCAACTTAAATTATATAAAATTTATGCAACTAAAAAGAATCATCTGTAGTGCTTTTCAATTTTATGGTCATTTAGCTCAAAAATACGAGTGAATGCCTAAAAAGAACAAATGAAGTTAGAAAGGGTTGAAAATTGCTGATGTGGCTTTGAATGGTGCATTTTGAACACACAAAGAGTCTGGAGTTCAAATAAGTAAAAAAAATGAAATCCCTTTGTAACAGATGAGTTTTCGTCCAAAACCCTGATACTTCGAAATAGATTGTCCGTTTTGTACACGAAGTGCATCCAGTTTTTGCCGTAGCCCTCTCAACTTTTTAGCACATGCTAGGTGGGTGAAATGATGATACCATGCCAACTTTCAACCTTTTCAGAGATCATTTGTAGTGCTTTTC